>NC_141036.1:3390000-3422500 GCF_052040795.2 Danio rerio | reverse complement strand
CCCGCTGGATCTAATCTCACTATATTTATTAAACGTGATATTTCATTCATCTTGTTGTCTTTATCTAACGACATATTCCCTGACTTTGGTCATAGGAATCTATTACTTGTTCTCAGGTAACGTGTTTTGTCTGAGCGCAAAGAAGTTAATGATTAATGTAACCACGTAGCCTACATTCTGTATATTGACTGATCGCTTGCCTTTATTTCATATAATGTATAAACCTATTGTATGTTATACTTTTATAATGGCCATTATCGATTATTAAAACTGATATTCAGCAAAAGAGAGGGTATGTTTCGTATTTTCACTGAAATTGAAAGGAGGCAGTTGTTATCGGCTCTGTTTTGTTATAAATATTCACACAGTGAAGATAACGCTCATGCAGCACAATGCCTCAACATTTCTGCTGTCTGTTAAGTTGCTAATATTAAAATGAAAATAGGCAGTTCTTTAAATCGTGTTTACATTTTATTGTTGAGAAAGTGAAACAGCGTAGCCAGGGTGATGTGAATAAGGTTATAAAGTACACTGTTCCCTTTGAAGATTTACCCGTGTCCTCGGTATAGTCTGTTTTCCATATCAAACTGAGAAGAAGAGACCTTGATCAAACTTGAGAAGTCTGAACTTACAAGGAGAGGATGCAGGACTGAACTGTGTGTGTTAGGCTAGTTAATATTGGGGAAAAGCCCCAATCAGAGAGGCGAATGTCGGCAGCCCCGCCTCCGTTTTCAGATGTCTCCGTTTTCCATCATCCACACTGAGACGAAGCAGCAGCGTTTCAGAATGAAAACGGCCTCTCCAGCGTTTTGGAAATGCTCTGTTTTCGGCGCTGGAGAACTCTGGTGTAGTGTGAACGGTTGGCGTAACCGTAGCAAAACTTATGTGTTTTAAAACTAAAACGCATTAGTGTAAACGGGGCCTAAGTTTAGCAACTATTACAACTTCTGCTGCTGAGAAACACAGAAATGTAAAATCCTAGAAGCTTCCCTCACATGGATAGAAATGCTTCATCGTAGCATTTGTAATGTTAGTATAAGCGGTTTGTTTCTCATATCACCTAACCAAACTCTGCCCAAGTGCCTTTGCGCTATCAAAAACCATTCGGTGTTCAGGGATGTCTACCGCACCAGACAAGTGGGCTTGACTTTTTCTCCCCCATCTGGGCTGCTGTCTAATCAGATCTCCAGGCTTGTTGGACAGCAGCACAGAGAGAATGTTAACCAGCCATCGCACAGGATTAGCTCTGTTATTTGTCACGTGGCATGGACAGCGCTGCGATCAATAGCTTTGATGACAAAACAAAAAGTTGACAGGTAAGAGCTTGGCTTCTTCTGGCGTAGATTGGACGCCAGTTCAATAATGCGTTGAGGGCTTTTCTATGTGTCAGCACACCGTGGATGAATAATAAATGGAGGGATGGGAAGACCAGAGGTTATTTCTCGCCTCTAAGTTTAGCTGTACTCTCCTTTCTGGATTGTGCAGTGTACGAACACCCCATTTCTTCATCTAACAGGCACATGGTGCTCATGTAAAGCTGTCTGAGCCCTGAATAGGGAACACGTTGATCCTAATAATCCACCCTTACAGCCATCCCCTTTCACACCACACACACACTCGTCATTTCAGTGATAAATATTGCATCTTAATGCCATTTAATCATCTCCAGCTCTTGCGCACAGCAGTAGATATTCTGTCAGTGCATGAGGCAACAATACACTTGAGATCGCCACCAAAAACCAGCCCAGAAGAAAATTTCAAGAGCTCACAAATGCATTATAAATATAGCATCAAAAGCAGCGCTCGACTGCACTGTAGAGAATTCGGACAGACCCTCGTTGTACTGGCGCTCATAAAAATGTTCTTTCAGATCAATGGCACGTCATCCAGGTTTGACGAGAAGCAGGAAGGTCAAATCTCGTAGCGGACAGAGAAACTTTCTAGTAAAGTTTGTCTTTCTTTAATACGGTTAAATTCCCCAGTGGTCTTTCTTCGACTTTTCAAATTTGAAAGGCTCGCTCAGACCAGGATGAAATATAGTCTGTCAAAAAGCAGCAAAACTGAACTGGAGAAGTATCGACTCCATACCAAGACTCCTACAGTATGGGTATTAAAGGGATAACTCACCCAAAAACTGAAAATTACACTGCAAAAAATTATTTTCTTATTTAGACATTTTGTCTTGTTTCAAGTCCAAATATCTAAAAATCTAAAAGCCAAAATTAAGTGAGTTTTATTTTTTTTAAACAAGCTAAATAATCTTGTTTTTTTTCCTTTCGACATAAGATTATTTTGCTTAAGGGGGTTAATAATATTAACCTTAAAATAGTTTTTTAAAAATTAAAAACTGCTTTTATTCTAGCTAAAATAAAACAAATAAGACTTTTTCCAGAGGAAAACAATATTATAGGAAATACTGTGAACATTTCCTTGCTCTGTTTGTAAAACATCTTTTGGCAAATATTTGAATAAGTATTTTTAAAAAACTAAAATTCACAGAAGGATGAATAAGTTTGACTTCAACTGTATGTACATTTAAAAATGTTAGTGATGTTTAATTTTAAACTAATTTCGAGAGGAGCATGTGCTCATGATTGACCCAGCTGGTTCACATTAGTTAATAATGATCCTTCAATCAAAGGATCCCAAGTCACCATATATATATATATATATATATATTCTCCATTTCCTTTCTACACCTATCTTTGTCTGGAAGAAACCCGACTCGTCCCCCCTTTAGCCAGAATGTTCGGCACGGTGGCTCAGTGACTAGCACTGTTGCCTCACAGCAAGAATACCTATGGCGTTGGGTCCTCGCTGAGCCATCTTGTATTTCTGTGTGGAGCTTGCATGTTCTCCCCGTGTCCGCATGGATTTCTCCCGGGTTTCTCGGTTTCCTCCCACTATCCAAATGTGCTCTATATTATAGATAAAATAAGCCTAAACCTTTTTTATAATATCTTACTCTCAGGAAGTTCGCCTTGGCCTCAGCAGCGGGGGAGTTTGATATCAACCTGAGCTCAACCTGTCCATTTTGTTGAACAATATACTGCATGTCAGGGGTATTTATATGTCATGTCCTGGTTAGTGCAGGCAGCCGGTGTTGCCAACCAGGCCCGGATTGGCTAATCGGGAGGACCGGGAGAATTCCCGGTGGGCCGGTCCGTTTTTTGGCCGCGAGGGCCGGTGTCCCTAGGTCCAGAATCGGTTGCTCTCAGCAGTCACACTTTTTAAAAATAATTTAATTATTTACTTGACCACAGCCTTCTTATTAATTATTTTACCGTAGCTCTACTCTTTTTATCTATTTTCTCTTAGCCTCGTGAGCAGGATGCAGGTTAATGATGATATAACTAGATAAGCCACCATTAAACGTACAGCAGTTGTGGTACAGTGGTTAGTACGTAAGATTTTGAGGCGGCCAACCTGGGTTCGGTCCTTGTCTGAGTAACAAATTTTTTTTTCTTCATTTTTATTGTTAAGACATAATACTGTAAGGGTTGTTGAACATTTGAAGTTCTAAAAGTGCTGTTTTCTCAAAAAAAGACGTGATAGTGTAATTAGAAACTGAATTGGAAATAACCTTATTTTAATATAGTCAGTGGTGAACTGAGATGGGCCAGTCTGAGGCTTGAAACTCCAGGGCTGAAAAAGAGTCCCACTCCGGCCCTGTTGCCAACTTAGCAACTTTGTCGCTAGATTTAGCGACTTTTCAGACCACCCTAGCGAAAAATTTTCAGAAAAGCGACTAGCGACAAATCTAGCGACTTTTTTGTGTTCTGGAGATTTTTATAGACTGTCATTTGTCTATACTGTCCCGTTCCTACTCTTCACATCGAGCTGCGAGTGATGCCGTCGGCCCTGCCCCGCCTCAGAGCACTGTCAGGCGGCCCAGGCCTCGTACAGCACTCTCTCCCACCTGCAGCCCGAGAGCAGATCTCTCTTCTGCGTACCGACGGCAAATTATTTAGCACCGGCAGTGTAAAGGTATTTCCCTTGTAAAATCAAACCGATCTGCTTCTCCTTTATTTCAACAATTTAATTTGACCGTTTATTCTTTTCTTGTTCACAATCACAGATATTTTAGTGACCGTTTCATAACCTGTCTGAGTTTATTACGTCTGAGAGATTACTGCAAATTCACTACACATCTATACTGATATACTGTATTCAAACAGCAACAAATTTAGTTAAATTGACATGCTTATAAAGCGTAGTGCAAACATGAATCCCCTTTATTAACCATAGGCTGTTAAACAAACAGAAATGGCAGAACGTGATGACGTCAGTAATATGCAAATTAACGGTTGACGTAATCTTGCAACTTTTTAGTCATAGCTTAGCGCCTTTTTGTTGAAAACAGTTGGCAACAGTGCAGACAGCCAAATTACTTGTCTCTAGAAGAATGTATTCAACATGAAGGTTGTTAATTTTGGCTTTCTGTAGAAGTATTTGATTTTAAAAAGTTAGAGGCTCCATAAGGCAAGCTCTCAGCCAGAGGTGTGTGTTGGCAGCTGAAATATTCTGGGGAATCACATGATGACAATGCACAGGTGGGCCTATCAATTTTAAGCCTGTTTACAAGCTCACCAGATGCTGAAGTCTATGACCGAAATGAAAGTGCTGTGGGCGTACAGATGTTCTTCCTCAACTGCTCAAAGCCAAACCCTCGATGGTCACAGCTGATTAGTGACTGTTGCCCATTAATTTGTTTTCATTTTGACTAAATGTTTCAGATTAGTTAACAAAAACAACCTTGATCAATTATCCTGAAAATTGGCTTTTATTATTTGCTACGCATTAAAAAAATGCTGGGTTCAACATGCAGTTGAAGTCAGAATTATTCGCCGTCCTGAATTTTTAGACCACTTGTTTATTTTTTCCCCAATTTCTGTTTAACGGAGAGCAGATTTTTTTCAACACATTTCTAAACATAATAGTTTTAATAACTCATCTCTAATAACTGACTATTTTATCTTTGCCATAATGACTGTAAATAATATTTGATTAGATATTTTTCAAGACACTCCTACACAGCTTAAAGTGACATTTAAAGGCTTAACTAGGTTAATTAGGTTACCTAGGCAGGTTAGTGTAATTAGGCAAGTTATTGTATAATGTTGGTTTGTTCTGTAGATTATCGAGAAAAAATATAGCTTACAGGGGGCTAATAATTTTGTCCCTAAAATTGTGTTTAAAAAATTAAAAACTGCTTTTATTCTAGCCGAAATAAAACAAATAAGACTTTCTCCAGAAGAAAAAATATTATCAGACATACTGTGAAAATTTCCTGAATCTGTTAAACATCATTTGGAAAATATTTAAAAAAGAAGAAAAAAATTTGAAGGGGGCGAATAATTCTGACTTTAACTGTATGTTCAACATTTTAAGTTTTTACAAATGAAGTGGATTGAACATGGTACGGTACAGTACGGGTTGATACAGGTCACCTTTATCGGGCTTGCATTTCCACTGCTAAAAGGGTACCAATGATACCTTTTTAGTGGGCATGGTGTACGACTGAAAGTTTCAGTCAGTGCTATTCTCACTCAAGGAAATGTCTACAGTAAAGCTGTACGGGTCTATCACATCATATGAGAAGCACTGAGAAGAATGACTGATTGTGTAGAATAACTGAATATGTAAAGCACTGATTATACATGTTAAATACTTGTATGAAGCTAAAAGTGTCAGAAGTTAGAGTGAGTAACATATTATCAAGTTATTATCCTATCATGACAATGTATGTAAACACTTAGGGTGCTTTTACATCTGTAGTTCGCTTCATTTGGTCCCCACCAAGGGTAATAAATGATACATTGTTGCATCTTCTGCCGTCTTTGGGTCGTTTTCACACCACACTGCTGGCTTTGGTCCGAACCAGTTGAAACGAACTAAAATGCACCCATCTGACAAAATCCACATCTCTCATTGGCCAGATGTTGTTGAACATATTTCCTAAACTGCTTATTGATTGGTCAGAATTCACGTGCGGGAAAATGCCAATGAACTCCCGCAGGTAAACAAAACCGGCAGACACAAAATGTCGCGTTTTACTATGAAGGGACGACTGCACTGACTGATTGTATCCCTGCTTTAGACAAACTATACATTACGAAAATGAAGGGCGGCTATGGCTGGAAAACGATGTTTTAGTGCATCGCTCGTCACTTCAGGAGGAGGCGTGAATTAATTTAGTTAAACTGCGACATAGTCATCTTGCGCAAATATTACCAACGATCCATCAGGTAATGCTTTCCCCTCTCTCTCTCTCTCTCTCTGTTGGTAAAGTTCTGTCAACAAATATTTTTCCTCCATATCCCATAATGCACAGCGCATCGGCCTACGGGAGCTGAATTGGTCCAAAAGGCGCAGTACTTTTTGCGGTTGGAGCTGTTTTAGTACGGATCATATTCTCACCACAATCGAACCGCTTCAGGGTTCGTTTGAAAGCGTACCGAGACCACCTCCTCAAGCAGGTCTCAGTACGCTTATTTGGTCCTCTTTTGGTGCGCACTCGAGTACGATTGCTGCATTCACACCTGCCCAAACGAACCGCACCAAAAGGGGAAACGAACTCTAGTGCGATTCAATCGAACTAAATAAGGCAGGTGTGAAAGCACCCTCAGTTACTTTGCATAGGTTGCATCCATGCTCTGCTGACATAGACCTGTAACATCTCTGTTGACATGAGCTAGTGGGCTGAGAGCCAAGAATAACAGGGCCACCTAGAGTAAAAACTCATCCTAAAATGGTTAAAAGTAAAATGAGACACCTAGGGGTGTGTCAAATAACCTGTATAAAGATTGTGGAAAACACAGAGACTTTAAAAAGAAAGGAAAGGAATTGTCCAGGAGAGACTTCAGAATGCTCTGGGGTCTGCTCTGCTCCTTCTCGGCTTTATTATGGAGAATAAAGTCTATTTTCTGATATTCAAAACCTCCTGTCTGATCATTTCTAATTGATGAGGAGTTGAAATACGACAGCTTCAACAACAACGATGAAATATGCATCAGGATGGCGTGTCTTAGAAACTTGTACATGAAGTGAAAAACACTCATGTTGAACATCTCTTGCTTTTTCTCTCTCTCTCCTGCTCCATTGTTGCACCTCCATGATTCATGAGCCATCTGTCGTGTTTAATATTCCTCACACCTCAGACTGGGATGTGCCCGTCTGGCGTGCTGTGCCACACCGCGTGACCACTGTTTGGGCATGGCAAGGTCTTTTCTAATTAAATTAAACTACTCGCAACTGCTACCTAGTGACTGGGGCGTTCACACATAAAACATGAAACATTTATGCTTGGAGGGGAAAATCCTCAAACACCATTGCTACATCTTGGATTAGGAAGTGGCGCTGAAAGTAAATGTCATCTTGCCTGCATGAGAGGTAGCTTGAGGTTTTGATTTTTGATAATGATCCACACTCATGTATGTATTTCATATGAATTGCAATCAGTTACTGATTACAAAATGCATGGAAAGAAAGGTATCAAGGTTATTATACAACGCCTGAGAAAAGTCATTGCCTATTCAACTTTTAGGAACAACAAATAATGAATTTACTTCTAGTTGATCATAGTGATGGGTCATTCATGAACGATTCGTTCATTTTGAATGAATCTTCAATATGACTCGGGAACTACGAGTCCTCTCAGGGAGTGATTCGTTCATCCGCGCGTGCGCACATTTGTGCAGTTTCTGCCAACTCGACTCTACACCATAACTTTTCAATCCAGATGGATGGGGCAACCATTACTGCATCCAAAATGGTGAAAAGCCTTGGAGTAACGATTGATGACCAACTAAACTTCTCTGACCACATTTCTAGAACTGCTCAATCGTGCAGATTTGCACTCTATAACATCAGAAAGATCCGACCCTTCTTATCTGAACATGCAGCTCAACTCCTTGTTCAAGCTCTTGTTCTCTACAAACTGGATTACTGCAACTCTCTACTAGCCGGGCTTCCAGCTAACTCTATCAAACCTCTTCAACTGCTCCAGAATGCAGCAGCACGAGTGGTCTTTAATGAACCTAAACGAGCACATGTCACTCCGCTGCTAGTCCGTTTGCACTGGCTGCCAGTTGCTGCTCGCATCAAATTCAAAGCTCTGATGTTTGCCTACAAAGTGACTTCTGGCCTTGCTCCTTCTTATCTGCTCTCACTTCTGCAGATCTATGTGCCCTCCAGAAACTTGCGTTCTGTGAATGAACGTCGCCTCGTGGTTCCATCCCAAAGAGGGAAGAAATCACTTTCGCTCACGCTCAATCTGCCCAGTTGGTGGAATGAACTCCCTATCTGCATCAGAACAGCAGAGTCACTCGCTATTTTCAAGAAACGACTAAAAACTCAACTATTTAGTCTCCACTTCACTTCCTAATCTGCAATTGCCTCTTTGAATATCACACTAACTGTGCAAAAAAAAAAAAAAAAAAACTAATACTACTAATACTTCCCTTCTTAGACTTTACAGACCTGAAACTTGCCTTTAGTACTTATTCATTGTTGCTCTTAGTTGTGTAAATTGCTTCCTTGTCCTTATTTGTAAGTCGCTTTGAATAAAAGCGTCTGCTAAATGACTAAATGTAATGTAAATGTAAATGGCTCCTATCGGCTTTGACTTTTGCATTGGTTAAGATTATATGTGACTGTCAGTGTAACGTGAATGAACCCCTGACATTTAAAGATATGAAGAGGTGAGCTGAGCAAAGAGACAACAATACCTTCATAGACAAAAGAGCAGGAAACATTGAATTTTTTTTTCTCCTTCTTATAGTATTCTAGTTATGACATATTTGTCGTGCACTTAACCTTTTGGGCTAGTTGTAGATGTGTTTGGAAGCAATTCATAACATTTTAATAATATTTTGGCAAATTGAATCGAATGAACAAAATGATTTGAAAAAAGATTCGTTCATCTTGATGAACGAGACTCAAAGATCCGAGTCAGTAAAATGAAAAGTTTAGATGCATGTCACTGATGGGAAGATGATAGATGTTTACTGTATGATGACCGAAATGGCCTTAAAAACCAAGCAGGGACCAGATGTCAACATGATGTCAGATTGACGTACCATAACGCCATGGGGACGTTGCATTTTGTTTGGAAATGAAAATCGGGTTGATGTCAGAACTCAACGTCAGACCAAAGTCAATGTCCAAACTAAAACCAACCAAATATCAACGTCTAATGATGTTATAGCTTGAAATTGTGTGGATGTTACCACTATGACGTCTATTAGATGTTGGATTTTGGTTGGCTTACCTGAGGAATAAATGTCAGTATTTGACATTAATATTATGTTGGTTTGGGATGTTGGCTCGATGTTGGATTTTGGTCACTTTCTACCACAACCTAAAATCAACCAAATATCAACGTCATTTGACGTCATTAATGGACATCAAAAAAACGTTGTCCTTAGACGCTGGTTAGCTATTGAATTTTGGTCACCTGACATCACAACCTAAATCTAACCTAATATTAACGTCTTATGATGTTGTGTGCCTGCTGGGCAATAACTAAATGCACTACAGAATGTTACGTTTACACACACATGCACAAATTACATGTAATCGCATCAGCTTTATACAGCGTAATACTCACTACTCTTGAGTACTTTTGAAAGGGCTACTTTTTACTCATACTTTGAGTAACATTTACAACAGATACTTTTACTCTACTTACACTACATTTTTAGGCAAGTAATGGTACTTTTACTTGAGTGTGATTTTCAGTACTCTTTCCACCACTGGTGGTATATTCCCTTCTGTAATCTGTCGTTGTAAATTCGTTTCGGGACTGGTACAAGTGTTTTGCATCTCGTAAATTGTTTTTCTAAAATGTAAATTTGTTTCGGCTATGGTAAAATCGTCGCTGCACTTCATGTCCCCCGTATATATTGGCTAAATTTGAACAAACAAATTAAGTTAAACATTACTATGTTTCATTCCTTTGTTTAAATTTAGCCCAAAAAATAGTCTGCAACCATTTACCTTTAAAAAATCCCAGAAGGAACTGTTTTACTACAAAACCACAGAGATATATTAAGATATATTGGGCTGTGTGTTTGGCAAGTTTACCCAGAATACAGAAGATGATGACAAAACTCATGCGAAAACTGTCCACATCAGCCTTTTCTGTGTTGTTTTGTCGCTCTCACTTCCCTCACAACCTTTTTGCTCATCTTTCCTGCAAAACACAACAGATCGTGATGAGAGGAGGGACGTGCTGTAATTGCTTGCAGACAGACTACGAGATTAGTGTCCTTTCAATATCTCACCATCGCACAGCCAGACATATATTTAATTGTGACAGATTTTTTTTTGGACATCTCTTCCCCTAAACTCTCCCTAGTTGCGGTGCAATTGGATCTTTCCAATAAGGCAATCAGCATCAGGCTTGGGATTTGGCACGGACTCTAAAAAGATACCAGAGAAAACCTCAGAAGCCAACTCATTTTCCTGACTGTCCTCTGTTCGTCCCATGCCGAGGGCCAGAAACATTTATAATGATCACAGATGCATCTTATTTGCTGTCAAACTTGGCTGCAGAAATATTAATAGACAGACACACAATGAATTACCTTAATCCTCCTCATGGCTGTCTGCGTAGCTGCTTTCTACTCAGACTTTTTTTTCTGTCATTCACTGTAAACAAATGCTTGGTTCACACAATTCCATTATGTTGTACCAACACAAGTTCATTCATTCATATTCTTGTCGGCTTAGTCCCTTTATTAATCCGGGGTCACCACAGTGGAATGAACCGCCAACTCACCCAGCAAGTTTTTACGCAGCTCATACACTACGAACAATTTAGCCTACCCAATTCACCTGTTCCGCATGTCTTTGGACTGTTGGGGAAACCAGAGCACCCGGAGGTGCTCCACATGAGGTGCTCTGAGAACATGCAAGGGAGAACATGCAAACTCCACACAGAAACGCCAACTGAGCTGAGGCTCGAACCAGCGACCCAGCGACCTTCTTGCTGTGGGGCAACAGTGCTACCTACTGCGCCACTGCGTCGCCCATCATGAGTTCAGTATCGAGATATTACGATGTAATGCATGACCTCTAATAAAGACATGCATAAACCTAAAAACACTCAGTACATGTTTAGCTGAGGATAAGCCGTTGTTTCAGGTAAATCGAAACTTAGAAAATTAGACAAGGAATCTAAAGAAAGGATGTTTAGTCTTGTCTTTCATCAGCCGCGCCGTGTTTCAGCCAACATTGTGCTCAGCATTTGAAAATAGGATGTAGATTTGTGGAGAAAATCACAGCGTTTATTTCCTCTGGAACATTTCTTTTTCCAAAAAAAAAAAAAAGCTTTTTGTATAGCCCCCCATTTCGCCGCACCAAACCACAGGTCCGAAAAGAACACAACCATTTGCAACGGCATTGCCTGAAGACAAAAGGAAATCAAAAAAACTCCCACCCTCTCCAGTGTGAAGTAATTATGGATATTTCATAATGGTAGGCTGCAATTGTCGCTTGCGTGATTATGTGGCACTTTCAAGCTCGTTATGTAAGGAGTACTTCGCAGCAATCAATGTCTGTTTGTGACTATTCATCGAAGCTCCAGCAAAGCTCTTCTATGGAATAGTTCCAGGACCAGGCCGTGCTACTGCACCATTTTATGGGAAATTCATTTAAAAAAATGCACAATGGATAGACAATTTTAAAGCATAATATATGTTTTTATATGCTATCCTGCTGCCTCATGCCAACACACTCCTCCCACCAGTGCTGATATACAGCCATATCGCACTTATACTCGTTTGATATTCATCATATATATTAATATATATATAAATATATTTACAACTTAATGAATTACATTGCATAATGTAGTCTCATTAGTAACTATTATGAACTAATAGTAATTAACACAGATTACTTTACCCTTTACTACAGTAAACTGTGTGCATATATATATATATATTCATTCATTTATTCATGTTTCCCAGAGATGGGTTGCGGCTAGAAGGGCATCCACTGCGTAAAAACTTGCTGGATAAGTTGGCGGTTCATTCCGCGGTGGCGACCCCGGATTAATAAAGGGACTAAGCCGACAAGAAAATGAATGAATGAATGAATATATGGAATACATGATTCAACCGTGTCATTATGGGCAACAAAATATTTAAACCCATCAATGAATCTTCAACCTGTGAGCTCGCTTTTTAGTACATCTATGAAAATCATGAAAATATTCAGTTCAATGCTTTTACATGTCTTTTGTTCTCTGATGGAAGTTGAACACCTGCACTGTTGCTGTAATATAGGATCACCTTTAATTTAGCGCTTCAGTGAGCAAGCCTGAAATAGGATTGGGAATCGTGTATGTAAAACGCATAGCATGTCAGACATTTTTAATTAAACATTACCTGTTACTTTGAAAATATAGTTCATCTTTTACAAACTTCTGAAGAGCATAAGAAATTCTGGATTAAAGCTCCGCTAGTATTGATAGATGAAACATAATTTAACAATGTTGATGAGCCCTAATATTAAAGCAGAAATAATCAGTTTTATACAAATATTCAACCCAGGCTAATTCTAAATGCATACCCTACATTTCTGGAGAGCACCACATACATGCCAGGAAGGTATTTTTTTTTTATTTTTGTTCTCGTGTAAATCCACCAGAGGCCGCTGTTTAGTTTCTTACTCTTACTTGAGTAACTTTTAAAATTGTTTACTTTTACTTGAGTAAAAATTTCTGCAAGTACTTGAATTGAGCGAAGCAGTGGCGCAGTAGGTAGTGCTGTCGCCTCACAGCAAGAAGGTCGCTGGTTCGATCCTTGGCTCATTTATCGTTTCTGTGTGGAGTTTGCATGTTCTCTCTGCGTTCGCGTGGGTTACCTCCGGGTGCTATGGTTTCCCTCACAGTCCAAAGACATGCTGTACAAGTGAATTGGGTAGGCTAAATTGTCAGTAGTGTATGAGAGTGTGTGAATGAGTGTTTGTGGATGTTTCCCATAGATGGGTTGCGGCTGGAATGAATAGATTGTGGATACTCTAACCACCTCTGCTAGCTACATAAATCGCGATCCCCAGAAATGTAAATAGGGGTGCGTTTTCAGAATGAGTCTATGTTTTTTTAATACAGGGGTTCTCAACTTGTTTGGCCATGGGACCCACATTTTTACATGGTCATCAAGCCACGACCCAAATGTTTAGGAACTGATACAATTTTAGTAATTATACTTTATTTGTATTTATTTGTTAGCATAAACAAGTAGTTACGGATACATCATAATAAATTCACCAAGACTTACAAATAAACTATTTTATTGCTGTCATTTAACAAAATGGATCAAATTATAGAATATTACAAAGTAAAAATGACAAAAACTGTTAATAATAAACTGTTAATAAAACACGTTTTCTGGTTTCTAAATGTTTTAATTTAGAAGGTTTCATCCTCTCGTATGAGAGCACCTCACTACATATGACACTGAGGCTTTAAGTCTTTTTTGTCGTCAATATATATTTCCATACTTTACATATTCTGGGTCGTACTTGCGCTTGATATATTTGTTGCAATAATTAAATGAAATTTCACATGTCAAACGGTAGGGTTGTTGCGCATGCATTTCAAAATAAAAGTCCGGTATAAGCAAAATAAGGAAAAAATTTTAACTTTTGTTGTTGTTTTTTTAACACACACTCCGCGACCCACTGAAGATGTTCCCGCGACCCAAGTTGAGAAACACTGGTGTGAACAAGAGGTGTACTTTGATAGTCGTTGGCTGCTAATGTAAATTCACCATTTAGGATTGCCAGGAAAATTATATGTTTTTAGGAGAAAGTCAGAATGTGAGAATATAAAACCAACTTTACCCCAATATATCTTCTCAAAAAGAGGAATGCCATCCTCTGAATTGCAGCATGTGCATATATAAGCCTACAATCTATCCATTAACATGTGTTTAGGTCAGGGGTCGGCAACCCAAAATGTTAAAAGAGCCATATTGGACCAAAAAAACCAAAAAAACAAATATGTCTGGAGCCACAAAAAATGTAAAGCCTTATATAAGCCTTATAATGAAGGAAACACATGCTGTATGTATCTATAGAGCCTAATCTCACTCTCAACTCGTCATATACTGACGCTTGGTCAGGAACCCTCGGCGTAAGTTATTGACGCACAGGGTACCCCTTTAGCGTCACATTTAGACGTGCAGGGATTCCCTATAGAATCTGTACCTGAGCCTGAAGCGTCATAGGGAGACGCTGGAGGCTCGTATAATTACCAATAGATGTCAACGCACTTTTTAAAACCTGATTTACGCCAATTATCGCAGTTTTCTTCTTTTAAAAATATGTAATTTTTATTTTGTTCATGAAAAGCGTCTGTAAACTGGGTCGAAACTACTGTATGAATAAACTTCGGTCCACGTGACATCCCTTCACGGTGAGTTTAACGCCGCTCTGCTATTGGTCAAACTGCATCAACGGTGAGTTCTCAGATGAGTTCAACTGTCAACATTAAATATTACGTTAATGCTGCATAATCTATTTTTATTGGAGATTAGTTGGTGTTTATAAATATGTTATCATTTACTTTATATTTAATGAGTGAAAATATATTCGGTTGTCCAGTTTAGGTTAACTATAAAACTATACTACTAATAAAACTTTGATTCATTCATATTATTTATTATTTTTTTACTTTAAAAAATATTACATTTCAAGTACTAAGTTTAAAAATGTTTTCGGCTGATCTTTTTTCATTTTTAAATTATTCATTGAAGTTGGGGTCATTGTATGTGGCGATCTATTTTTTACAGTCTATGCTCGCTATCCCAAGGTTCATTGCGATCCCAAGGTTCACTGCGGTTTTCCACAAGGTAAGTAAAAAGTAAACAAATAAAGACGATTTGTTGATAAAGCATGTACTGTAAACTAGCGACGTTATCTAATTACATCAAGTTCATTTATTAAAAACATATTTTTCTCACATATAACGTTGGTCATGCATTAGAACAATATATACATTTTAAGATGAGGAACAGTGCTAACACATTGTTGTTTTCCACAATAGAATTCGTGCAAAATCTATATATAATATGCAATATGCAACTCTAATAATACAAATGTATTCGTAATTGTTTCAATATTAAAGAACATCAAATGTTTCCAAAGGTTTAAAGGCTACATTGTAAAAACAATTATTTTCTTAAAACACACACACACACACACACACACACACACACACACACACACATATATATATATATATATATATATATATATATATATATATATATATATATATATATATATATATATATAAACATAACAAAAGCTCAAGTATAACTTAAGCTGATGTATGTCACAATGAATATCTTACACTATTACAAGTATAATTTGGCCTTTACCAATTTATTTAATAAAAGAAATAATCTATCATCTCTAAATTGTGGTAAAGAGGCACAACAAGCTGTCTTCTTTGTCAAATATTATGTCAGTCAGGATGGCAATGGTAAAACTCAAGGATTACCTTGCACCTTCTCAGAAATTTACCATTGATCATATGTATTACAAGTGGCTGGATTGTTTTTAACACAAGCAACGTTTTTTAAATCATTATCTTAAAGAGATTAAGGCTCATTTTGGACTACACTTACATTACTTTACAACTGCTTAATGCAGTACTGATGTATCTAGTAGTTTAGTGGGTTTAACAAATGTCACATCTGTTTTTATTCATTTTAGATGCAGAAACATTTGACATATGAATTCATCTTGACTAAGGGTAAGGTTTTTGTTCAGAATTAATCATTATTTAAAATCATTGTATTTTCTTTGTTATTATGTACAGCTTTTAAAAGAATGTACTTTCTTTTAATAAAAAACTCTTCACAGCACTTCATCTGAACAGTCACAACCTCACAGAGCTGCACAACTGCCCCACTCAAGATCAGTGTTGAAGCTGGAACCTCATCTTGTGTACAGCAAAGGCAGAGCTGAAAATTCACTGTCTGTCTTGTATTGTGTGGTAAGTCATAGTTTTATTTTTTAGTTTTTTATTGCAACACTAAGTAGTCCATTATGTGGCCAATATGATATAAAAGGCCTAAAATGGGACTGACGTGATCATTGTTTTGATTTCTAGATAAGTACTTATGGGGCTACACATGCAGCTGAAGTTAGCTTCATTGAGTAGGACATTTCTTTCAGTATACTCTTAAAGAGATTCACCCAAAAATGAAAATTCTGTCATTAATGACTCATACTTCACTTGTTCCAAATATGTCTGAGTTGCTTTCTTCAGTTAAACACAAAAAATTATATTTTAAAGAAAGATGAAAACCTGCAAACATTAACTTCCATGGTATTTGTTTTTTCCTACTATGCATGTCAATGTTTTCAGCTTTTCAGCTTTCTTCAAAAACTTCCTTCATGTTCAACACAAAGTAACTTGGAAGTTTTTAAAAAAAGGTTTACAACCACTTGAGGGAGAGTAAATAGTGATTCCTTTAACCCAATCTAGTTGACTTTACTAGAAAATTGTATAGAAACCCAGTGGCTTAAACCCCTTACATTTTATACAGGGTACAACTTAACAGCCATACTTGAATTAAAATATTACTGTAAGTCCAAGAAGATTGTAAAGGTTCTAGGTTAATTTAAAGAGGGCTGTTTAGTTTCACCTTGTGTAAAAACATAAAGGGTTTAAGGCAACATTTTCCATGCAGTTTTTTTTATAAAGTCAACTAGTTTGAGTTAAGAGTGTAATGGGCTTCAGTAAAAGCAGTGAATCATGCAGGCATGAAATTAATGTTTAGCCATGTAAAGCAATAAGCTTGTTATAATTTAGAAATATTTTCAGGGTGGAGCACTGTATGCTGTAGTAGTTTTCATATAATTGATGAGTCAAACATGAGATGTGTTTTCAATTGCAAGAAGTGAATTAACAATATGTTCATCAAGATTCAAATCTTGCATCTTATATTTTTTAAGGTTTTGGCCCAATAATACCCATATTCTGCTATTTTAAAAAAAACTTGCTGGAATTTGTGTCAGCATTCCCTTCAATGAAAACTACAGCAGTGGACATCAATGGTGATAAAAATGTATGAGAAGGATAATGGTGTTCATAATGAGAAGTGCAGTCACTATCCTGATCTCTGAGTTTGTAGAACTGACAGATCTGCTTGGAATACATGGAAACATGCTGGAAATGTTTAACTTATTATACAGTTAATTCAAGAGTGCCAGGTTTAATGACACTTTACATATATAAATAAATATCACTGAACTTTCTAAATGAAACCTAACACTCATTCTTTGTTCAGTAATGATATTGTGCACTTCTAATACTTTACAGTGGCAAAACCTGGAATAACACATGGGAGCCCTCCAGGAATTCCTGACACTTTACGCCTAAGTCTCCTCATGCTAACCGGATTGCAATATGACAGTCTAGTCAGCATAAACACCTGGACTCACCAAGCACACTTTGGTTCTCAGTGTTTTGTACAAATTGTTTTTGCTATTCTTCAGTAAATACTTGAATATGTTTTGAACTTATTCTACTTTTGATGTTTAAGTTCAGAAAGTTGTTATTATAAACATAATTTGCATTTGTCATTAACTTGACTTGTTGTTGTTGTGAAAGCTGTTTATTATAATGGCATTTCCAAAGGCATTATTTGAAAAAGATTTTTTGCAGTGCAGTTTTACTTGAGCTTGACATACCAGATGTATGACATGAATAAATATCACAAAATAAATATAATAATGATAATACAAAATATAAATTTCCTTCAATTATAATTGTTTTTAATCATTTATATATGTATGGTAATATATTATTGCATTAAAAACTGTTATAAATATATATATTTTTGGTTTTTGCATGTTTGCGTGATTTTTGTTTTTTGTGGCATTATAAATAAATTATAAATGTTTCATTAAAAATGTATTGTGTTTATTTGCATACTCATTTACAATGAACTACTATTTTTACTATTTAATGGGCACTATATTTGTCATTTAAGTTTGACATATATTTATATTTGTATACCTACAGGACGCAGTGTTTAGTTACAGGAAATGCTGGAAATGTTTTCAAACATGATGCTTTTTTTATTTTATTATTCGTTTCAAATTTAGTATACTGCCTATGATCTGGTTTTACTATGATCATTTTGCACATCAGGTTACCCCCACAAAGGAATCTCACGATAAATATACATTTATATTTTTAATAAGACACTAAATAACATGTAATATTAATACACATTTTGATATTTAAGTTATATTATAACTTAAAGGTTATTATAATCTACCTTCAACCGGAAGATTACCAAATAGAGACAAAGTGTGACGTAGATTGCGACATTGTGATTGGACTATAACTTCTAAGCCAAATTAAAAGATCCTTCGTGTTGCTAACTATGTTTTGCTAACTTTGCCACTTTACTAACAGTGTCCTTTATCAATGAGTTATCGCTGTGTTTCAAATAGTTACCGATTAACCAAGATCGTAACCCTAAACTTAACCCTAACTACAGCTTTCAATGAACTACAATTTGTAGCGCCATGTCTTTCCCGTCCCATCTATACAGCGACAAAGGATTGTGGGTAATGTAGTTTAAAGCCTTTTTGAAATAAAATGGAACAAATACTATTTTTAATGAACTAAAGACTATCTGAATAAGGTCATTGTGCATATATTTATGAAATATATGAATGCCAGACATAAATTTGTTATTTTACAATGAGTATTTTTTTAAAACAGCTTTTATTGACTTGATCAGTATATATCAGACTATTATATCCAACATTATTTATTGAACATAGCATAGATAATAGTCTTGCTGATATTCTCTCACTCATTTCTCGTTTGAAATGTGAATACTTTTTCCTTTTCTACGGGGCTCTACTCATACCCTTTGAGTAAAAGGGCAGTTAACATATGTAGATGTATTATCTTCAACATGGACAAGAAATTGTATTGTCACATGAACAGTTGTGGTAAAAAAAAGCTGTAAAAATAAGCTAAACATTAGTATCCTCTTTAATCACAAGTTATTAGCAATAGTGATCTATGTTCATCACAAATATTATAAGTTCAGTTTAATATGTGTGGATGTAATTCTGTAATTGTGTTTCATTAATGGTCATCATGTGATGTTTAATTGTTTTCACTTTATTTGAAATATGGATAAAAGCTCTTAAAATATGTAAATGTTTATAAATATAACTTTTTTTAAAGACATGTATTTGTTTGAAAACCACTCTTTATCTGATTATTTTTACTTTCTAAATCTTCAACAGTTTGTGTAACAGTATGTTTTGATGACAATGGATGAACTTTGTGTTAAATAATGATTCCACATCATGTCTTTGTCCTGCATGTGGGTTAATTTGTTAATTATTTTCTTTATGATCAAATGATTTTAAGATTTGCTGCATTGTAAGAATCATGAAAATAGTGAGAAATGAGGTAACAATGACGATAAGATATCCTTTCAAATGCTGTGAATAGTTCAAAATGATTAAAAATACATAGCCATGAACCAACAAAATAAATATGCAAACCTTTAAATTATCTAAACTAGAAGTAAAAAAAGTTCTGTGCTGTACTTATAAGTTACTGTGAAGTTCTATGTCTACAAAAAATACATATTTTATTTTACTTTTTGGCTTAGTCCCTTTATTAACCAGGGGTCGCCACAGCTCTATGAACCGCCAACTTTTCCAGCATGTTTTTATGCAGCAGATGCTCATCCAGCCGCAATCCATCTCTTGGAAAATATTTTATTTTTTTATTTTTTATCTTGCATTCAATAAAACATTATACAAAGTTATTTTTTATTTTCAGCATAACAACAGTGGCACTGTTATCTCACAAGTACAGTAGTTTTTTGTTAGACATTCTAACAAATGAATACAAATGTTTCAAAGTAAAGACAAAAATAATAGGAGATTAAATTTTTTTTTTTTTTAGAAAAATCCATGAGGACCAAATAGATCCATCAGATCTTTGATGTAAATCATAGGTTAATTTGTTCAGAGGTAGAAGTCTGGTTGCCTGACTCAGCCACATATTGACTGGAGGTATCTGAGCAGTGGACCATAATAATGTAAATTTTTTGGCCAAGTATATGCAAAAATTAAATTTATCATAAAAATGTATCATAAAATTAATATTTTAAAAGCTCTTAATGTCATTTAATGTAATAATTTTATTTTAATATAGAGTTCCTTAAATCGTTATATGTTGTAAGCAGTTAGGCATACAATAATGCTCTTAATTTACAACACTGATTGATTTTAGAGGAATGCTTACATACTGTACATATCTATGTATTTAAAAAAAAAAGAGAGAACAATTTGGTTATAGATGATGAAAATTTTATTTTATTTTTTTTTTACAGATTTTATTACATGCTTTAGATTCAGGGTTAAGGTCATCCTCTTCTGGATTACAGTAAAAGAAAATCCACAGTCAATGTCAAACTCATCAGCTGGAGCTTTTTTAAAAAAATGTATGTTCTCTGCTCCAGCCAAAACTTGCAGGTACCTTGCAGGTCTCTAGATTGCACCATCGTATTGTTGTTTATTTCTCAGTTATTTTGTTGCTTTCTGAGAATGATGATCCAAAGACCTTTTAACCCCTCTTCGTTTAGGCCACATGTCGAATCTTAAAAGAAGAACACAACAACATAAAAATATATTAATATCCTTTGAACTGGGTAACCTTATGCTTATGTCTGTGCCAAATAATACAAATACATACTTTTCAGTAGCAAACAAGCAGGAAAGTTCTTTGAAGGAACCAGGATGAGTTGAAAGGTATTTATAGTGGTTGGCCATCTCTGCCACAAGAATCCTCTGCTTCTCCTGAAGAATCCTGACTAGCAGGATGATGTTGAACACCCTTCTCTTTGTTGTTAGACCGACAGTGTCTGAAATGTATTCATTAGAAGAAAGTTGTATCACATGGATTATACATCAACTTTTAAAGAATCAAAACTGACAGAAGTCTAGTGTACATACCATGCCATAAGACGAAGACATCCATATCACTTCTGTTTTTTGTTGTCTTTGCTTCTGCTACTGAAAAAATGACAATAATAGTAACACTTACAATTTTTCATGACTACATGTAATATTAATAAGAATTTCCTCACCCTCTGCCCACTCCTCTACGTCACAGACCAAAGTCTTCCAACTGGTTTCCGGTCACTGCCAGTTTCATGGATTCTGTTTTCCAACTTGCTTTGCAGAGCTGTTGCAGTCTACAATAATAAGCAATCAAAAATCACAATACTATTCAAATAGGTTACTGAACATCTAAAACAAATTCTACTGGATATCGTTACCTTCTGATATCAATAGGTCAGCAAGATGACCAAATTGTTGAATATCTGCTAATTCCAGCACATGACCATGAGAGTTACAGTAGCATGTCTGGTCACTGCAATCCTATAGAAGAAATATTGCACTGTTCAACCTCCTTCCCAAAAGTAAAACCAGGCATATCCTGGTATGCCTCACTCCATTTCACCTGGTTAACATATACAAACAAACAAACAAACAAACAAACAAATAAATAAATAAGTAAACCAATAAGTTTTGGCATTTACCTGTAGATCAGTTTAAGATAATCATATAGCTCATCTATCTCAGATATAAACTCATGTGATTAGGCATGAAACACACTAAAATCATGGGCTTAAAGATGGTGCTGAAACTTTGGACAGCTTTTTGCAACTCTTTGGAGGTAGTGTCATTAGTTGATGTAGTCCACAAATCTTCCTGTCAATTCTTAATCCTTAGCTGTAAATAAACCTTCAAAAATGCCAGTGTTTGAAAAAGGAATGAAACAGTACAGAACAAGTGCATAACAGTTTCTATCTTCTAATCTAATTTTCTTAGGTGAACATCACAGAGCTGTTTTCTTGTTAATTTAGTTTCAACACATACAGTTTAAAGTACCTCGTGCATTCTTGAAATGGTTATGCTTATGGTTCATATCTACTTAAATTGGCAGTATATCTAGTGTGGAAGCAGAACAGATGAAGGGCTCTTCCTTGCAAATACTATCCACCTTGTATTGCACAGACTCCCACTCAAGAATATCTCAGAAAAATGTCTGCTGAGATCTTAGCAGTCCATTAAAAATAATTATACCAACATCTTTTCCACCAATGGAAAGAATATAAAAATACTTTAGGATATATTAATACTTGCATGACCAAATCTGAGATAAAAAGGCCATCAGTATGCCTTAGTTTAAATAAAACCAAAATTTTACTCTAGCCCACTGTCACCTAGGTCTACAGATACAGGGACTAATGGAAACAATGAAGTACACACTGACAGTCACTGGAGCAAGGCCCTCTCACAGTTGGGAAGATTGGAGTTCCTATGAGCTGTACCAGATAAAAACAACAAAAAAATGTACATTTATAACATTTCTAACTTATCCTAAGACTAGTAGACAAGCAGCATAAGCAGTTCTAATTTCCTAAACCCCAATGTGGGCAGTTGATGGCCTATAAGGTGTCATAAAATCAGACAAAACAAAATACTTTCTGAAAAAGAAAAAAAATGGTTGGCCACTATCAACACCCAGAACAATTAGTTTTAAACAGTTAGGCCACAATATTTTGTGAGCTTATGCTGTAGTTTTTTAATGTTTGTCATAAACAATAGTAATAGTAAAACTAATGCGTCTCTTTCTGTTATTACAATAGTAGTGAAAGAATAAATGCATTTTATCTCATACAATCATATATGCCTAAACAATGTAGATATTTAATATACATGGGATGAAAAACTTCACTAACCCTTGACTGATTCCAGAGTGGTCTTGGCCTTCCTTACATGGTGGTGCTTTCTGCAGATCACCAAGTTGTCATCAAAACTTGAGCTTATAATTGAGATCTTGATGATAAATCTGAGTATTGAGGAATCACTCATGGTGATAGGCAGAAACAGGCTGAAAGACACAAGAATTAATCAAACAAATATAAATGTGTTAACAGAGATAGAGAGAGAGACAAGTGCAATTTAACATATAAACATGGGTAAAGTGATTTTACTTTTTGCTTATTAGAAAACAAAATTGGATTTTTAAAGAAATCTAAAGAACCTGAAAAGAGCAAAGAAAAAATATTCATATCTGAACAGTGAACACCTTATAATGTACACCTGTATATATATATATATATATATATATATATATATATATATATATATATATATATATATATATATATATATATATGTGTGTGTGTGTGTGTGTGTGTGGTAGATTAAGCTATTTTTTTGTTTAGTTTTGTGTTGTACAATGAATAAAATGTGCTCAGACAGGCAAAATATCTGCCTTTTTTCTTTAAAGGCATGGAAAATAATTGTTTTTACAATAAACCTTTGGAAACACTTGATGTTCTTTAATATTGAAACAATTACGAATACATTTGTATTATTAGAGTTGCATATTGCATATTATATATAGATTTTGCACGAATTCTATTGTGGAAAACAACAATGTGTTAGCACTGTTCCTCATCTTAAAATGTATATATTGTTCTAATGCATGACCAACGTTATATGTGAGAAAAATATGTTTTTAATAAATGAACTTGATGTAATTAGATAACGTCGCTAGTTTACAGTACATGCTTTATCAACAAATCGTCTTTATTTGTTTACTTTTTACTTACCTTGTGGAAAACCGCAGTGAACCTTGGGATCGCAATGAACCTTGGGATAGCGAGCATAGACTGTAAAAAATAGATCGCCACATACAATGACCCCAACTTTAATAAATAATTTAAATGAAAAATATCAGCCGAAAACATTTTTAAACTTAGTACTTGAAATTTAATATTTTTTTTAAGTAAAAAAAATAATAAATAATATGAATGAATCAAAGTTTTATGAGGCATAGTTACCCTAAACTGGACAACCGAATATATTTTCACTCATTAAATATAAAGTAAATGATAACATATTTATAAACACCAACTAATCTCCAATAAAAATATATTATGCAGCATTAACGTAATATTTAATGTTGACAGTTGAACTCATCTGAGAACTCACCGCTGATGCAGTTTGACCAATAGCAGAGCGGCGTTAAACTCACCGTGAAGGGATGTCACGTGGGCCGAAGTTTATTCATACAGTAGTTTCGACCCCGTTTACAGACGCTTTTCATAAACAAAATAAAAATTACATATTTTTAAAATAAGAAAACTGTGATAATAGGCGTAAATCAGGTTTTAAAAAGTTTGTTGACATCTATTGGTAATTATACGAGCCTCCAGCGTCTCCCTATGACGCTTCAGGCTCAGGTACAGATTCTATAGGGAATCCCTGCACGTCTAAATGTGACGCTAAAGGGGTACCCTGTGCGTCAATAACTTACGCCGAGGGTTCCTGACCAAGCGTCAGTATATGACGAGTTGGGAGTGAGAACGTGTTGATCTATATTAGCTATATTAGCCTACTATCAAAATGACTAAGTTGGCTACAAATACATAATGAGCCTTCATGATTAAATAGCCACTGAAATCAGGTGGTTGGTGTTTATTTTGTTGTCATTAAAACACTTCAGCACAGCCTCTTGTCTTTTAGTGTTATTAATCTGATCATTTCTTCTTGCGGCCCATCAGAGTTCACATACCTGCATAAAAGCGCATTGAATATCAGTCACATCACAGGCAATTGAGAATGCTGGCACTGAATTAATGTTCTTGGTTTGCTGATCGGTGATGTTACCTACCATTTTAATAGCCCTTTCCTTCACTGTCTTAGTGGAGAGAGGTATATCTTTATTTTTTTGTATTATCTTGGTTTTGTTTTTAAAGTTTGCAAATAGGTGTTCTAATATGTCATACCATCTTTGAACGGTTTTCCATGCTTTATTATCTCCTGGTTTGTTTACAACAGCCACCTGCCTGGCATCCCACCCTGCTGATAGAAACGTGTGTCGCAGGCTATGACGCAAATCTTCATTGACAGAAATGTTGAAATTAAATATTAATTCTACACACTTTTACAGCATTTGAAAACGTTAAAAATGTTTGTCCTCCTATAGAAATCATATTAAAACAAAAAAATATATTAACCTCCCCCATCTATTTGCATTTTCAAACATTTTTGAAAAAGCTCCAGGGAGCCACAAGGGCAGCGCTAAAGAGCCGCATTCGGCTCTAGAGCCGCGGGTTGCTGACCCCTGGTTTAGGTAGACCATCAGAGGGATCTTTATTCTGGACCTCATGGTTGTTAATGAATTATCTATTTGATTGGCTCCGACTGCAGTCACCTGCCTGCTAAAAGCCAGATCCATTTCATCACTGTCAGAGCATCCAATTCCTGACAGCATGATGCATACCAATGAAAGCTTGAGCGTGTCTTTGTTGATGTAATCAATAATCACAATATGGTGTTCCTGGCACCATCTGTTTGTGCCTCATTAAAGGTAGAGCAAGTGTCCTGTGCTCTGTAGTGCACACTGTGTCCTGATAAGGGGGCTGAAATACGGAAAGAGCAACTGGAAGTCATAGAATCTGTGTGGTGTCTCTAAACTCCTTTAAGGATGCTGGGGACCGAGAGATCTAACAATGCAGAGTAACACCAGTGCACTGCAAAACCCATTAAGTTAAGGTAATTCAAACCATTTGGGGAAACCGATTGCAACAAACCAAAAACTAATCCTAATGAGTACTGTGAACTTAATCCATTTGAGTAAAAGAAGCAATCTGAGCACAGTAAAACCCAATAAATGAAGAGAACTCCAACCAACTGAGTACTGTAAAACTCAATAAGCTAAGGCAACTCAAACCATTTGAGGAAACCGATTGCTGCAAACCATTTGAGTTTAAAAGCTAATCTATACGAGTACTGTGAACTTACTCCATTTAAGTTGAAGTATTTAGGTATTTATTTAACTCATTACCTTCAACACTGAGTTCAAAACTCTTTTTAAATGAGTAGAATTAACTTTCAGTCAATTTAACTTTCCGTTTACTACACTTTTTTCATTTGATAGTTGACTGTTGGGTTTTGCAGTGCAGAACAACCTCATGACACGCAATGCCTAAGGGTGCTTTCACACCTGCCCTATTTAGTTCGATTGAATCGCACTAGAGTTCGTTTTCCCTTTTGGTGCGGTTCGTTTGGGCAGGTGAGAATGCAGCAATCGTACTTGAATGCGAACCAAAAGTGGACCAAATAAGCGTACTGAGACCTGCTTGAAGAGGTGGTCTCGGTACGCTTTCAAACGAACCCTGGAGCGGTTCGTTTGTGGTGAGAACATGATCCGTACTAAAACAGGTCTAACCGCAAAAAGTACTGCGCCTTTTGGACTATTCCAGCTGCCGTATGCCGATGCGCTGTGCATTATGGGATATGGAGGAAAAATATTTGTTGACAGAGCTTTACCAACAGAGAGAGAGGGGAAAACATTACCTGATGGATTGTTGGTAATATTTCCGCAAGATGACCATGTCGCAGTTTAGCTAAATTAATTCACGCCTCCTCCTGAAGTGACGAGCGATGCATTAAAACCCTGTTTTCCAGCCGCTGCTGTGGTTTATTCTCAAAATGTATAGTTTGTCTAAAGCAGAGATACAATCAGTCAGCGCAGTCGTCCCTCCATAGTAAAAATGACATTTTGTGTCTGCTGGTTTTGTTTACCTGCGGGAGTTCATTGGCATTTTCCCGCACCTGAATTCTGACCAATCAATAAGCAGTTTAGGAAATATGTTCAACAACATCTGGCCAATGAGAGATGAGGATTTTGTCAGATGACTGCATTTTGTTTTTTTTTTCAACTGGTTCGGACCAAAGCCAGCAGTGTGGTGTAAAAACGACCCAAAGATGGCAGAAAATGCAACAATGTATCAGTTATATCTCCAGAGAATGATCGCTGGTTATCGTAACATACGTAACATACAGATGTGAAAGCACACTAAGAGACTAAGAGAATGTCTACTGTATGTTGACTGAAATCACCAAATGACCTTAAACAATCTGGTTTTAAATCTTCTTAGTGCAAATGTTGTTACGCATACATAAATATAATAGCTTATAGACATACTAAATGCTGATAACATCTAAAAAACTTTATTTTCATTTCATGACATCTTTAATACACAATATATCCAGCCTGATCTCACGAGGAAACATAAGTATTTTACGTTTTGGCAGTTTAGTGGCTAATTCGTACAAATTCGTTCGAGTTCAGTCATACAAAATTGTACGATTTTAAAAAGGAGGTGTGGCACCTAACCCCACCCCTAAACCCTACCGTCATTGGGGGATGAGCAAATCGTACTAAAATCTACGAATTAGATTGAACGAATTCGTTTGTATTAGCCACTAAATGAAAAAGTTACGAATTGCCGTGAGATTCTGTTGATGTATCCCATCCATTGACATGTGCCAATGTAAAATATAATAAAAGCACTTTACCTCGCCTGTCAGCTTTGTGTAGTGGTGCAGAGAGTAATAATGATACAATCTTTATTTCCTCTTGTTGTTGTGCATGTTAAAGCTGATAATGAGCACTCACTGTGCACCGTATATCTTCAGAAGCCACATTTGAGCTTACAGCCAAACCTTTGCATCAGTAACTTTTCCCTGAGTTTGAAGTGCAAAGCGGTCACGAGACCTGATTAATTAGTCCCCGGACGCAAGCTGATACACAGTGGCCAGACACACTCTTTCAGCATTTAAATGAGCCGTCATACAACACAGCATCCTCAAACTCGCTGACACAAATTACGGCTCAGGCCATGTGGGCATATCAGTTTGAGAGATACTGTTTTCATTGTCTGCCCAAAGGCTTTTTACTAATTAGGACTGAACGTAAAGGTGGTACGGTATCGGCCACAGGTAATTATGATTCTCCTATGTGTGTCTTGTGTATCTTCTCTTTCTCTCGTTCACCTTTGCCCACTTTGCTTGGTAATAGAGACAGATGTTTGCTGTTGCCTGACTCCACATGATCAGCTGCAAAATTAACAGAGACTTTCAGAGAATTTCAGCTCTTCTGTTAAATGAATTCAGTTCCTGTTGTGTCTTATGTTTCGAATTGGTGCATGTGAGATTTGTGAGCCAAATATTTTAGACCCTATGAACAAATAAGTGAAGACCAGAGGGGTATTGCTCAAAGGTATAAGGGATTAAGCTGGGATTTTGAGGCAATCCTGGCTGAATTTAGCTTTGACTCATTGCATGAAAGCAGGCTAAATTAAGCTGAATTAAGTTACTTAACTAACAAGCTAACAACCAAGGGTGCGTTTCCAAAAACCATCCTTAGCCAACTTAGGTCGCAAGTTCTGTCGTTACAAACATTGTTTGTTGATATGCCGTTTCCCAAATCTGTCATTTCAACAAACATTCGCAAACTCTGTTGCAAACATGTACAATTGCGACTACACCTCTAGAGCTGTAGTTAGAAACATAATTCCTGGCTGTGTTCTATTCCCATTTATCTCCCCTATGCCCTATTCATTTAGAACGTTCCAACATTTAAACTTGAAAGGATTTATTTAAAAAGCATTAAGGTCATCTCTCTTAGGTGTAATTTGCTTTCAAAGTATTTTTATTCTTCATATTGACATCTGCGTTCCCTTCGCAGCGCCTTTTGAAAACATTGATGTCATTTTGAACACAGCCGTGGCTCATGACGAAAGCTATATGTGACCTAATATTTAAAAGTGGAATTTACGTTACCTCTTCAAAGATTGTGAAAACAAAAATATATAGCATACATTAATGGTTTTAACTTATAGTAGGTTATTTATTATCTGTTATTATTATCTGTATTGTTTATGACATGGGCCTGTTGGTTAGAACATTTCTGCAGTGGTTTGCATATGTCAAATTGTAAAATTAAAAGTTGTAAAAAAAATTTTTTAAAATATAATTAAACAATATCCTTCTTAATAATAATAATAATAATAATTATTATTATTATTATTATTATTATTAAGTAGATTTTATTTTTTCATTTTTTATCAAATAGCCTACTGTAAATTAGGCCTACCCCATTAAAGATATATGATTTGTGAGATTAGAAGTTAACTTAGTGATTTTATATGGAATATTCTCAATAATTGTTCTTAACAACTGAACAACTGAAGTAGGATCCACATGCAGGTTTATTAGAATCGTCAGGCAAGCAGTGGTCAAAACAGGGGCAAACAGATGTATGGGGGCAACACGGAATCACAGTCGAATACAGGCTAGAGGAAAGAAAGGCAGACGGCAGGGAAAGACAAAGAGGTTAACAAGGCTAACGGTGGGTACACAAAATAACAAGACTGGGAAACGCGTTGTAATGCTGCTGTGACAGATAACAAGACTCAGCAAACTGAAAGGGTGAATGTGTGGCTTAAGTAGTGTGTGCAATCAGTTTCTGACCATCCTCAGGTGGTGCGAATGTAATCAGTCTAGATGAGTAAGCATGTGTGTCTGGGCGAAGTGCATGCATGAATATGTAGTCCATCAAAGGCGGAAGTGTAGTCCATAGTTGTTGTGATCTAGTGGAATTCGATCGCTGGTAATCGTGACAATAATATTTTGAAAGGAAACATACAGTTGGTCAGAATTATTCACCCCGCTTGGATTTTTTTTCTTCTTTTTTTGAATATTTCCTAAATGATGTTTAGCAGAGCAATGCATGTTTCACGGTATTTCCCATAATATTTTTTTCTTCTGGAGAAAGTCTTTAATTTTTATTTTTAAACTGCATTTTGGTTTACGCCTTTAAACTGTCCTTGTGGGAATTCTGAAGGTGTCCCTTTGGAGATATTACATTCTTGTTCTGCTCAGTCCACAAATAGGTGCCTGTCTTGGCCTGGCTGTTCATCCTCGGTTTCCCATCACCTTCAATTTTAAATCCATTATTCGGTGTCCTATTTTTTCAAATAATAGAAGGCCACGTTAATTGCTAAAGTATGGGGACAGGATAAAGGTGAGTGTCCAATTACAGAATTAAATCAAGTCCCTGTTTAGCTTGTCAGCGCTGACAGAAATAATTCTGGTGAATTATTAAATGATTCCACTGCGTTGTGAAATAGGTGTCTCCTCATATTGAACACACTGGCCTTCTCTCTCCGTCATTTCTGAAACTTTCATCCTTATTTTTTTCTTCTCCAATTATAAAAATATGCTTGTTTATAACCTTACTGCTAGCTTGGTTTGATCGTAGATTGCATTTTAAAATGGAGTAAGAAAGCTTTTAATACATTTAAATCTTAAAACAAAGTGTTTAAATTTTGAGGGTGAAATTGCAGAAATATATGAACTTACAAGTCTAAGTAGTACAATATAGCTTACTTTATCAAATAGATGTGTACTGGTCAAGATTTAATGAAGTATTTTTGTTATTTTCTTATGATTTGCATGCTTCAGTTAGGCTATTCTGTAACTGTGTATTTTAATATTAATTATTACTGAAGCCAAATCTGGAGCTAATCTCACAAAATAACTTATGATAACGGTCCAAAATTAGCACATCCAAATTTATGTTAGAGAAAAATAGGAAGTAAAAAATGTGAAAAGAGCAAAAATCAAAAGAAACAAAAAAATTATCAAATTCTGATTGAAATTTTGTAGTTATTAATTTATTTTCCAGTATTTCACATTAATTTAAATGTATAATCTTTTTATTTCTGAAGATGCTCGGTAACTAAAATAATATTTAAATAAACATATGTTTAATGAATCTGAATTTGTTCAAACGCATCACCTTACACCACGGGTGTCCAAACTCGGTCCTGGAGGGCCGGTGTCCTGCAAAGTTTAGTTCCAACCCCAATCAGACACACCTCGGCTAGCTAATCAAGCTCTTACTAGGCTTATTAGAAACATCCATGCAAGTGTGTTGGAGCTAAAATCTGCAGGACACCGGCCCTCCAGGACTGAGTTTGGACACTCCTGCCTTACACCTTACTAGTACCAGGTTGGACTCCCTTTTGCCTTCAGAACTGCTTTAATCCTGGCATAGATTCAACAAGGTACTGGAAATATTCCTCAGACATTTTGGTCCATATTGACATGATCGCATCACACAGTTGCTGCAGATTTGTTGGCTGCACATCCATGATGTGAATCTCCCATTCCACCACATCCCAAAGATACTCTATTGGATTGAGATCTGCTGACTGTGGAGGCCATTTGAGTACAGTGAACTCATTGTCATGTTCAAGAAACCAGTCTGAGATGATTCGTGCTTTATGACATGGTGCGTTATCCTGCTGGAAGTAGCCATCAGAAGATGGGTACACTGTGGTCCTAGAGGGATGGACATGATCAACAACAATACTCGAGTAGGCTGTGGCGTCGACACAATGCTCAACTGGTTCTAATGGGCCCAAAAGTGTGCCAGAAAAATATACCCCACACCATTACACCACCACCACCAGCCTGAACCATGTGCACCCAGTGTGGTCTTCTGCTGCTGTAGCCCATCTGCCTCAAGGTTGGACGTGTTGTGTGTTCAGAGATGCTCTTCTGCAGACCTCGGTTGTAACGAGTGCTGATTTGAGTTACCGTTGCCTTTCTATCAGCTGGAACCAGTCTGGCCATTCTCCACTGACCTCTGTCATCATCAAGGTACTTGCGCTCACAGAACTACCGCTCACTGGATATTTTCTATTTTTCAGCCCATTCTCTGTAAATCCTAGAGATGGTTGTGCGTGAAATTCCCAGTAGATCATTAATTCCTGAAATGCTCAGACCAGCTCGTCTGAAACCTACAACCATGCCACGTTCAATGTTACTTAAATTCCCTTTCTTCCCCATTCTGATGCTCGGTTTTAACTGCCTAAATGCATTGAGTTGCTGCAATGTGATTGGCTGATTAGAAATTTGCACTAATGAGCAGTTGAACAGGTGTAGCCAATAAAGTGGCCAGTGGGTGTATATTGCCTATAAAAATGGAGTTTATTTAAGTAAGTTGAGCACTATATAATTTCATTTTATGACAGTTTTTAGTTTCATACTTAAAACGAACTTTAAATATATATATATATATATATATATATATATATATATATATATATGCATTTCTAGCTTAAAGGATTGGTTCAAATAAACACTGACATATTGCAGTGTATCCAAAGTTAACTCATCAGTTAACAGCCTCATCACCGATATTATTTGTCCACATCCGCAATGCCTGAATCATCTCAGATTGAATCTCCAGCAAGAACGAGACAGACTGCTGATCAGGGGATGGCAACATATGGGATCTTTTGGACCATAAAATCGGAAAGACATTGAAATTCCCTGTTGTCTTTGCTGAAGCGGTATAGTGGAGGTTCAGCTGTATGCAAGTAAAGCATATATCAATAGAACAAATGATGAGCTGAAATATGGGGCCACAGCAGACCTGCCGCCTTTATCACTTCCATTTGGCCTTCCAATTTCAGCATCATCTGGTCCATGTGAAAGGATATTCTCAAAGGCAGGAAAAGATCTCCGCCAAAATTGCTTAAACGTA
>NC_141036.1:3362500-3385000 GCF_052040795.2 Danio rerio | reverse complement strand
CTGCTTTTTTGACAGATTGGTGGCCACAAACGCTCTGGAATCTCATTGACTTGCTTCACATACATAAGCAGTATATACAGATAAAGCTTGAAATCTGTGCTTTTAAATGCAACCCAAGCTCATTCTGAAAATGTAGTCCTGCGGACGTTTCTGGAGACAGCGGAATACGTCCCGGGGGGTACGTACAGCCGCGTTAATTTTTTTCAAGCGAACACTGCGGGGCGGTGTGACGCTGTTCCCTTTCGCGCTTGCCTTACCTCCTTGTGGAGGGCAACCCGTTTGTCCACTCAGCTCAGCGTGTACGTCAGCAGGCTCGAGATGCAGAGAGGGGTCGACCACGGTAACCGGTTTCGAGTCCGGGGAAGAGCAGCTCCAGCAATCAGGTTAGACAAAAACAGAATCCCAAAAATTAAGTGAACGAGTTTCGTGACAGGGTGAGAACGCGGCGAAATCCGAAAACGCGGTGGAATTTTAAAAAATCAGGGCTTTTGTTTTTTTGGACGGCTTTTGTGAACTGTTGCTCGGGTTTAGGGTAGCGAGCGGGAGAGCGGGTCGATCGGTAAAATTGGTTTGGTTCAGGGAAGGAGGAGGGCGAGTCGGCCGATTGGCCGGTCGCGCAGTCAATCATCCGGTCAGTCGGACAGTGGGTTCACGCGAGAACAGCGCGGGTGCTGAGGTGCAAAAAAGCGCGCAACAGCGGCCTCTCACGGATTCGCGAAAACAAAAACTGCAGCCGTACATACCCATTGGGACGTATTCCGCGGTCTCCAGAAACGTCCGCGGGACTACATTTCCACAATGAGCCGAGGTTCTACACTTGAAACAACTACAGCTACACTTCCAACTACACTTGAAAACAAAACTTTTTAGCTTTGTAATCTGTATGAAAAGAATGTGAGGTACAGTGCATCCTGTCAAACGCACATCACATGACAGCAACTACTCAAACGCCGATAAGCAAAGAGTCGCTGTCATTTCTGGAGGAGATTCAGTATCAAGACCAAGTTGTGGCCCTTGATAGAAAAAAGGTTCCCCACCCCTGATCTAGAGTATAATAATGCAACACAATCTCTTGGCAATTCATAACGTTTTCATTTAGTGGCTAATTCGTACGAATTCGTACATTCTAATTCGTACATTTTAGTACGCTTTGCTCATCCCCCAATGACGGTTGGGGTTGGGGGTGGAGTTAGGTGCCAACCCTCCTTTTTAAAATTGTACACTTTCGTACGATGGAATTCTTAAGAATTCGTACGAATTAGCCACTAAACTGACAAAATGTAAAATACTTACGTTTTCTCATGAGATCAGGCTGGATAATGTGTAGAACGGCCATAAATGAGGTTGGTGTCGTGATCTCGTTCCTTTCGAGTGCGCATGCGCATTAACTCGGGCAATCTGAATGCTGTTTTTATTTGATTAGAACGTTTAGAAACTAAACTTACGAGACAGCTGTTGATTCATCTATTGGTTATTCTAAATATGTAATATAATCATAAGCTTGGCAAACAGTTTGGGAGAATTTGATGTTTTGTCAGTATGATGACAAAGCATATTAAAACATTACAGAAATTAGGCATGATTTCCCAACGTTTTTTTTCAAGGTAGCAGATAAAAGGACGCCAAATTTTGTCAAATTGTTGGAGTTTTCTTTTCAAATAGTGCTTAATTCACTCCAAAATGTAACACTGAGTTTTAAGGTATTTGCTCAGGGTTAATCATTTTCAGTGAAGAGACATATTTGTACCCAAAGAGTCCACAGTAGTACCTCAAAGGTGCATTTTAGTGCCCAAATGTACCTAAAAAGTACCTTTGAGGTATGATTATTGACTCTTCAGGGATAAATATGTATCTTTAGAAAAGGTACTCCCCCAGTGACAGCTCCTGTACATTTATTTCTGGGAGTGTAGTGTATAGTTATTATTATTATACATTTAAACATTTATTATTGACATTTAAAGGTTTAAATAGGGTAATTAGGGTAACTAGGCAGGTTAGGGTGATTAGGCAAGTTATTGTATAATGATGGTTTGTTCTGTAGACTATCAAAAAAGAAATTAGCTTAAAGGGGCTGATAATTTTGTCCCTAAAATAGTTTTTAAAAAATTAATAACTGCTTTTATTCTAGCCGAAATAAAACAAATCATACTTTCTCCAGAAGAAAAAATATTATCAGACATACTTTGAAAATGTCCTTGCCCTGTAAAACATAATTTGGGAAATATTTAAAAAAGAAAAACAAATTCAAATGGGGGCAAATAATTCTGACTTCAACCGTATATCTATGTAAGTAAAATGCTATTTTCCAATAAGATCGGCTCATTTGTGATATTCTTTGTTCCAAAGAGGGTGCAGAAATTGCACACTTTCTTTAAGTAAATGAGATTTTTTTTTATCATTATTTAAATCACACGCCCATTGTGTTTTGGCACATTGGGACCACTGCTCTTGCAACACTTCCTGTTTCACACCAACATCTGTGTTCAGCTTCCCTTCCGAACAATGTAGAAAAAGTGCTCGATGTTCACGGAATGGAAATTATCTTTATCCATACGATTATTATTTTGTGCAATCACCAACCCATTCCCATACAGTAAAAAGAATGTTTGATTTTTCATAATTGTTAACAAACACAATGCATTCAAAAAATATATACTAAAAGACTATTGTGATCGCAAACAATTTATATGGGCTGAATTTTAACAAATGAATTAAGTTGAACATTACATTTAATTAGTTTGTTTAAATTCAGCCCATATAAATAGTTTGCAATCACTTGCCTTAAAAAGGTTTTGTACATTTATTGAATCATTTGTTTCAGTGCACTAACCCCCAGGTCATATCTCAGACTATTTTTAATTCTTATTTACCGTATAAAGCCATTTTAAATGCTTTAAATTTTCACGAATTATATCTAAGACTGTTATATAGTAACCAAAGAACTTGTAGTAAAAGGTACATTTGACATAAAGAGCTTTTATTCTGGCCACAGTAGAAAATAACGTCTCTGTATCGAGATTAAATATGAAGAACCCATTTCATTATGCGTGTCTTGAAGGTTTCTTAGATGTTTGATGTTGTCTGATAAAGAGGACATGAGAGATTGAGGAAATCTGCCCCTTCCTCTTTTCTTTCGCATTGTGCAACATTACTAGATTTCACAATAATGGAAGACGGGAGGAGATTTTGGTGTTGTTTATTATCGTTTCCCAGAGTCTTTTACAAATGATAGTCGAAGGATCACTTGATTTTGATGATCCCTTTAACGCATTTTGTTGAATTGAAGTTACATTGAACAGGCCAAATAATTCTGATTAGATTATAAGTAGACTGTTAGGTTTGGGGTTAGGGTAAGTTGACATGTACTTGCAATGTTTCTTATAGTCAGTTAAATGCCTGTTGAAGTAGTAGCATCAGCAGATGTTAAGCAGACAGTCTACTAATACTCAAAGTTGCATTGCAAATACACGACAATTACTTTTTAGTCAATAAAATGTGCAATAGGGACCATCAAATAAAGTCTTGCCCAATGTTTTTATTGGATGTTGACACGACACCACACACAACAAAAATGAATATAATTAGTATTGTCATCATTAATAATGTGGTAAATTGTTAAATATTTTTTGTCTCTCGTCAAAAAAACTGCTGTTTCAAAACTGTCCTGTGGTGGGACTGTCTTAAGAATAGTTTATTAAGTACAATTGTCATTAATTAAACAGGAAAACATTAAATAATAAATAAATACCTGAGGCCTAATTTTACAAGTGGCTATTTTAGTAAATGGCAATCATTCATTCATATATTTTACAAAAACATATGTTTCGTCACCGAAAACATGTCCTCTGGTGTAACACCACTGTATATGCTCATTTTAACCCTAACATTTACTACCCTTTTGTTTAATTTGAGATGAAAACATCAATTAAATGTTATTTTTTTGCATAAATCTGTTAATCAACCTTAGTCCTGATCAATACTACTTTTTTTAGAAAAGTGCGTGTGGATTTTAACCTTTTATATTTGCCAAGTTCACAAATGATGTCACTGATTTAGTGGGAAAAAACCCCAAAATAACTTATTTTTCTATATGAAAAGTAATTGTGTTCTTTTTGTAAAGACTGTATTGTTTAACCCAGGTTCATTCTGAAAATGTACCCCTATATACATTTCTGGAGAGTGCCAAATACGTCCCGGGAGGTACTTTTTTTTGCAGTTTTCCACCAGAGGCCGCTGTGTACAGTTTATGAGATCTCAAATTTGTTGTTCTCATGGAAATCCACTAGTGTCCACTGTCGACTGACTGACCCTCCTCCTTCCCTAAACCCAACCGATGGTGATTTTAATAAAAGAATGGACGACAACAATATGACAAGAAGCCACAAAGTACTTTGAATCCATTTAAAAAGCACAAAAATCAAGATAGAAGTGACACCACAAGTACGCAAAAGCTCCTCGAAGCAATTTGAGAGAAAAGTATGTAGAAAATAAATAATAAGAAAAGAACTGCGTAAATGGAAAAGCAGAAACTGTCATCCTCATTTGTGTTGGCAGGCATATTAAAGCACGCGGCTGAAGCAACACGCCAGACAGTGACAAAAGAAATCACGATGAACATAACAACTGCTTCTCTAGCAGGCGGTCTGCAGAGAACCACAGGCAATTAGCCCTAGCGAGGAGCAGAAATGCGGTTCGGCAGTCGCACAGAAGAGAAGGCCTTTATGTGAGCCGCTGATAAGGGAACGGAGCAGATCTTTAATACCGAGTCTTTTCTGTGCATTCTGAGATTTGGCAGAAGTCTATACCTCTAAGCTTGATTGCATTGGTTTGACCCAATTGTGTGCGGTAATAAGTAACGGAAATAAACTGGACAAGAGCTGAATGAGAACTTTAGAAATCCTATTTAGGCCTGCTATCATATTATTATAAAAACTTTAGACATACCGCATACTGTTACAGTATATTTGTGAATTTCAAAATGCATCTGCCTACTGCTTAATCAAATGAATCAGTCTTTTATGTGAAAGTTAATGAGGAATCAGAAACAAAAATATTTATGTTGCCCATTCAGGGGTACGTTTACCATCGACAGCCAACTAAACATAATTGCAATCTAAACAACAACAACATTGTCGACTAAAAAAGCCTCAAAAGCAGGGGCGTTGCTAGACATAAAAGCTCTACTGGGGCTGATATATCAGGTTTGTAGCCAGCCTATTAAAAGGAGTGATTCTTTTTTTCCAGATATTTACAGATATTCAATTCTTAAATACTGCATTTTAGTGACATTTTAAGCACTATTTTGTGCTGGATCGCTTGTCGGAGGGTCATCATTAATACACTTTTTGAAGCAACAAAAATACTTCCTACATTTTTGTCAAAGTGCTCATCATACTATTTTTGGTTTACAAAGATTTGTTTATTTACAAGTTGTTACATTGTTATATATAATGTAGTGAGATTAGAATTTTAGTAATATAAAAAATACTTATTTTAAATGCTAATTTATTATCATCCATCATAAAAAAAAAAAAAAAAATATATATATATATATATATATATATATATATATATATATATATATATATATATATATATTTTATATATATATACCAGAGGAAACCCACGCGAAGGCAGGGAGAACATGCAAACTCCACACAGAAATGCCAACTGAGCCGAGGTTCAAACCAGCGACTTTCTTGCTGTGAGGCGACAGCACTACCTTCCACTGCCTAGCCTTTCTCTACATTAAAATGTTAATTTGTATTTTGACACTACATAATATCAGCGCATTGTACAATAGACTTTTTTTACAAACATTCAAATGTTGTTTTTCAGAGCACAACAAAAGCAGTGCATTACTGAAGTAGGCTATTTTTCTACATTCACCTTGTTTCTCAATATATACCATCTAGATCAGTGTTTCTCAACTGGTGGGTCGTGACCCAAAAGTGGGTCGCGGGAACATTTTCGGTGGGTCACGGAGTGTGTGGTCAAAAAAACAACAACAGTTAAATTTATTTATTTATTTTTATTTCTTTGCTTATACCGGACTTTTATTTTGAAATCTGTGCGCAACAACCCTACCGTTTGAGATGTGAAATTTCATTTAATTATTGCAACAAATATGTCGAAGCGCAAGTACGACCCCGAATATGTAAAGTATGGATATATACATATATATATTGATGACAAAAAAGCCTCAGTGTCATATGTAGTGAGGTGCTCGCATAAGAGAGCATAAAACCTTCTAAATTAAAACATTTAGAAACCAGAAAACATGTTTTATTAACAGTTTATTATTAACAGTTTTTATCGTTTTTACTTTGTAATATTCTATAATTTGATCCATTTTGTTAAATGACCGCAATAAAATATTGTTTATTTGTAAGTCTTGGTGAATTTCTTACGATGTATCTGTCACTACTTGTTCATGTTAACAAATAAATACAAATTAAGTATAATTCCTGAAACGGTATTATAGTTCCTAAAAATTTGGGTCGCGGCTTGATGACCATGTAAAAATGTGGGTCCTATGGCCAAACCAGTTGTGAACCCCTGATCTAGATAGTTCGATTGAACTGAAAAGTTAGTTTCCTCATTTCTAGGGTTGTAAAGCAGGAGCAGGAACAGACACGTGTGTTGGGGTTTCACAAGAGTTTCCTGCTTCGGTTTGTGCTTGTGGTTCAGGATGGCATAAAGGACATGCCACAGAAACACAGCAGTGACGCTTTCCTCAGAGCAAAGAAATCTTTCTCAGAACTGCAGCTAGACAGGATCTTTATCAACTCTTTTTTTTTTTTTTCTTTTTTTTTACCAGACCTCGCTGGGCACAAACTACACAAGATGTCGGGATTTTTAATGTAACATCAACAACCTACAGATAGATGCCTTTAAAAGACATTACCGTATGTATCATGTTTATGCTTATATCATTCACATAAACAGCAATTCATTATAGATATATTTAACAATTATACACTTTTAAACTCTACAGTTTATCTTAACTTTATCAAATGAAATAAGTTTATTTAACTCAAAATTGGCTGAGAGTTAATTCTACTCATTTGAAGAGTTTTAAACTCAGTGTTGAAGGTAATGAGTTAATTAAACAACTCATTACTTCAACTTAAATGGAGTAAGTTCACAGTACTCATATAGATTCGTTTTTAACTCAAATGGTTTGTAACAATGGGTTTTCACAATCGATTTGTGTAGGCACGACATGAAGGAATTAAGTTAACTTATGCGTTTTTACAAATGTAAGTGGATTGAACATAAAACAATTAAGTTGTGCCATCAAAAAAAAAACTCAAGAATTGTGTTGATTTGGCTCATTTTAAATAAGTAGTTTGAACAAACATAAACATCATTTAACTTTTGTGTAATTAAATACCAAATGTTGTATTTTAAATACCCTAGAGTGTCAAAGTGTAAAGAATTACCATCACTGTCAATAAATATTTATGATTGTATGAAATATTGACTGTTGTTACACTGAATTCAGTAAAACATAAACCATTCTTGAGATTTTTTGGGGACAACGTTTTAATTTACTCTCAAAAAATAATGTTTGCTGTTTGTTCAAACTACTTATTTAAAATGAGCTGAATCAACACAGTTCTTGGGATTTTTGGGGGGACAGCTTAATTGTTCAGTCAACTTAAAATTGTAAAAACAATTAAGTTCACTTAATGGATTTGTGTGGACCCAGCATTTTTTTTTTACAGTAAATAAATTTAATTCACACTAAATATGATGATTTAAATACATCTATGTTACGTAAATGTACAAAATAGAGTGTATTTATAATTATGAAGATGAAAAGCGTATTAAAGTGTCTGATTTACATTACTGTAACAAAATGCTGGTTTCACACAATCAATTTGTGTGGGCACGACATGACGGAGTTAAATTAATTTATTAGTTTTCACAAATGTAAGTGGATTGAACATAAAACAATTAAGTTGTCCCATTAAAAAAAAAACTCAAGAATTGTGTTGATTCAACTCAATTTAAATAAGTAGTTTAAACAAACATGAACATCATTTAACTTTTGTGTAATTAAATACCAAATGTTATATTTAAAATACCCTAGATCACAGGTTTCAAACTCAGTTCCGAAAGGGCCGCAGCTCTGCACAGTTCAGTTCCAACCCTAATTAAACACACCTGATCAAACTAATTGAGTCCTTCAGGCTTGTTTGAAACCTACAGGTAAGTGTGTTGGAGCAGGGTTGGAACTAAACAGTGCAGGGCTTCGGCCCTCCAGGAACTGAGTTTGACACCCCTGCCCTAGAGTGTCAAAGTGTAAAGATTTAATGTCGCAGTTAATGAATATTCATGATTGTATGATATATATCGACTGTTATTACACTGAATTTGGTAAAACATACACAATTCTTGAGATTTTTGGGGGGAAATGTTTTAATTTACACACACAAAAAATGATGTTTGCTGTTTGTTCAAACTACTTATTTAAAATGAGCTGAATCAACACAATTCTTGGGAGTTTTTGGGGACGACTTAATTGTTATATTCAGTCAACTTAAACTTGTACAACCAGTAAACACCATTTTTGAGTGTTTTTACAAATAACTGTGCAATTACATACCAAATGTTATATTTTAAATAACCTGGAGTGTCAACGTGTATTTAACATCACAGTTATAGAATATTAATGATTTTATGATATATCGACTGTTGTTACTCTAAAATCATGTCAAAAAGTCTAATTAATCAGGACACATTTCAATGACGTTTGCTGTCTTTTTTTTTTTCAAACTACTTATTAAAAAAAGCTGAAACAACACAATTCTTGAGGTTTTTGGGACAACTTAATTATTTTATGTTCAGTCAATTTAAATGTGTACAACACTAACTAAGTTCTCTGAAATGGTAACACGGTTTTGCTTTTTCTTTCAGTCATCATAACCATGGCATCCGTCTCGCTTGTGCTTCTGCTGTGGATGTATATTTATGTTGTGATAAAAGGTAAATATACATTTTTACAAATCTTATTACACACAAAAAAGTATGTTTGCTGAAACTACTTATATAAAATGAGCTGAAACAACACAATTCTTGAGTTGTATTTTGGGACAACTTACTTGTTTTATGTCTATTTCCACTTCAATTTGTAATAACCGTTGACAGTGTAGGGACAACATGAATTGTGTAAAACCCAGCATTTTTTATAGTGTATATGCTCACAAAAAGTATGTTTGTTGTTTGTTCAAACTAAGATAAAATGAGCCGAATCAAGACAATTCTTGAGTTTTTTAATGGACAACTTAATTCTTTTATCTTCAATCAACTTCAATTTGTGACAAAAAAACAAATAAGTGAAATTCATTCCTTCACTGTTAAACTCAACAGTCAACTTTATCAATTAAATGAGTGTAGAAACTCTAAATGTACTGAAAGTCAATTCTACTCATTTGAAAAGAGTTTTGAACTGTGTTGAAGGTAAAGAGTAAATTAAATACCTCATTACTTCAACATAAATGGAGTAAGTTCATAGTACTTTAACTCAAATGGTTTGTAGCAATCGGTTTCCTCAAACAGTTTTAGTTGCCTGAACTTATTGGCATTTACAGTGTTCTTGTTGTCACAACACAACAAGATTGTGTAAAACATTTTTACAGTGCGTGATTACAAGATCCTTTACTGTCCTTTGTCTGACTTAAAACAAGTTATCTAAAAAGAAACAAAAACAGTTACCTTTTCATTCATTTTCATTTTATTTTCACACATATTTTGGACTATTTCATTTATTACAGCAGTCATGACAGTTAAACTTACTCTTTTTTTTTCTGATGTCGTGCAACAACACACATTTTGAAATAGCTTCATTGGAGGATGTTGTCGGGAACATGCCACGCAATGCTAAGTCACGAGACCTGTGAAGTGGTTTGGTATTATTTGAGCTTAACTAATGTTATTTTAGCTCAATCTTTTTCTCATCGTGTTCACTTATATGATTATTTTGAATGTTTGTAGTTGATAGTAAAATTATTTATGCTTTTTTATTATTCTGCCAAGTAATAACAAATATAATTACAATTGAATCAAAATGTTTATATATATACAAATTCAAGCTTGGTAAACTCTGACCTGCGAAACTGCATCACTTGACTGTGTGAGACCCATCGAGGATCAAAACATGAACTCTCTGGACAGAAATTTAAAACATGGAGCAATCGCTTGCTTTTAAAATGTCTAATAATCTTGTTTAATCCCGCCCCTTTTCGCAGCGCTGCACGACAGAATATCGCATGCTCAAACTCTAGTGTGACCGCAGCTTAAGAGCTTGATTAGCTAGACCAGGTGTGTCTGATTGGGGTTGGAACTAAACTTTGCAGGACACCGGCCCTCCAGGACCGAGTTTGGGCACCCCTGGTCTATACAAATCTGAGTTCTTCCATAAAATGCAAACTAAATGCTAATAAAAGCTAAATATTCATTAATTTTCCATCAACTTAAGTCCTTTTATTCATCAGGGGTCGCCAAAGAACAGTGGCTCAGTGGTAAGCACTGCACCTCACAGCAAGAAGGTTGCTGGTTTAAGTCCCAGCTTGGCCATTTGGCCTCTTTGTATGAAGTTTGCATGTTCTCCTCGTGTTGGTTTGGGTTTCTCTCAGGTGCTCTGGGCCGGCTTCCCCCACAGTAAACACATGCCCTTAATGTGAATTGGATAAACTAAATTGGCCATAGTGTATGTGTGTTAACGAGAGTGTATGGGTGTTTTCCAGTACTGGGTTACAGCTTTGTAAAAAATGTGTCGGAATAGTTGGTGGTTCATTTCGCTGTGGTGACCCTTGATAAATAAGAGACTAAGCCAGAGGAAAATGAATGAATGATAATAAAGGCCAGTAAATCATAAATAGTGTGATTTGTGACTTAAACTGTAGTGTTACCTTGCACATTTACTACCGACAGTGACTGGAGCATCATCGTGTGGGAATGTCTACACGCCTGCGCCTGTGGTTTTGGCTGGATCTCCGGTTTCTGTGTCCTGCTCCATCGAGGAAGACTGCCCCCTGACCAAAGGCAAAGTGTTTTACGTGCAGTGGAGGATCGACGGCCAGGTTGTCCCAAGAAATTACACCAATCAGGAGAGTAACATGACATACAGTGTGCTCATACCTCGCCTTCAAGACACAAGCGCAAGCATACTCTGTCTTGTGTGTGTTCAGGAGGACTGCCAGATTGTGGATGGAGTGGAAGTTAAAAATGGAAGTGAGTATGTGCTTGAATTCATATCAAAGTCTACAGGTTTTACCTGGTTGACTGGCATGGTGTTAGACTAGCAAGGGTTTTAGCCATTTCCAAGCCTGGAAGATGAGTAGCTCAAACCAAGCGGGGTAAAGTTGGTCTTATATTCACACATTCAGACTTTCTCCTTAATAATATAATATAAAAGTAATGTTTGCATATTCTAAATAGAGAAAACATATTAGCAGTCAATGAATATCAAAGTACAGCATTCCTCACAGTCAATTAAATGGTGCTTATGTTGTTTTCAAGTCTTGCTTGTGTAACGGAGGCCAGCTAGTAAGTGCTGTGCAGGTAAACCTCACTCCTCTGACCTCTAAAGAACGCTAGAGGCCATGGTCTTTAGCCTCCTTGTTAGAGCAACTGACTCCCATGCGGAAGGTTGCCGGTTCGATACCAGCTCGAATTGGGTTGGGTGGTGTAAGACTGGCGGGGTTACAATGGTGCCGTGACCCGGATGGGAGTGAGGTTTAGGGGGGTGAGTGTAACGGAGACCAGCTAGTATGTGCTGTGCAGGTAAACTTCACTCCTCTGACCTCTAAAGGTGCTCTAGCGACAGATGCTAGAGGCCATGGTCTTTAGTGTCCTTGTTAGAGCAACCGACTCCCATGCAGGAGGTCGCCGGTTCGATACCGGCTCGGAGCGGTGGGGTTACATTTGCGTGTGATTTCAGAGCCATTATTCAAAGTACAATATATAGGCACAGTGTCACAGTTCAAAAATGAGGGAATGTTCGAGTATAAAACCATCTTTAGCTCAATTTTAAACCAGCTTGACCAGACATATTAGGATTTTCTTTAATCAAAGGTTAAGCACAATTGGAAAATACAGAAAATGTACCAATAAACTAACCAAATACATGATTCATCACCAAGACAATTGGGTGAAATATTATTCAATTCAGCAAGTTTGTAATTTACTCAGCAGCATTTTTAATAGAGACTTCAACAACTTTACAAGGTGAATGCAACTGTTTTTATAACAATCACAAAATCTCCCCAGTCTGGTGATGAGCAGTGTTGGGTAAAAATTAATACATTACCATTTTTAAGCTACATTAACATGGCATAACTCGTACTTTCAGATTATACATAAGTATCAACATACTTTAAGATTACTTCCCCTAAAAAGTAACTAACACATTTAGTTACTCTTTAAAATTGACTTAAGACTGTAATATATTATGCTTTATGTTTAACACTGGTGAGGAGTAACACTTTTTTTAGCTGGTGGACCAGCCTGGTTTTAGTCATCTCCAACTGGATGTTTTTCCGACTGGAAGATGACCAGCTAAAAGTGAACATGGTCTAAATTAATAGGACTTAAACAAAAGAAATCATATAAACTTATAGGAATCACGTCATTAGAATATTTGTAGTGTTTCTTAAAGAGTTAATATATATATAACATATCAATGTTCTTCCTGAAAATAAAAAATGAAGAGTTGTCCTTAAGAATTTACATTTATGGATGTTCAACTTGGCCAGAGATTTTAGCAGATTAATAATAAATCTAAAGAGAAAATGGTGATTTTTTTTAATTAAGTGTTTTAAGCAGAATTGCAAAATACAGAAAACTCACCACTAAATAGTTTTCAAATACATGATTCATTTCTTCTTCAGACTGAAAGCAACTGGGTGAAATATTATTAAATTGAACAAGTTTGTCATTTACTGAGTAGCATTTTTAATAAAGACTTTAAAACTTTACAAGATGAATGGAACTGATTTCCCAAGAATCACAAAATCTTCTCAATCTGGTAAAAATAATGGAAGGTGGATGCTGCACACTGGTGGTGGATGAGGAGATTCCCACCATTGTGTAAAGTGCTTTGAGTGCCCAGAAAAGCGCTATATAAATGTAAGGAATTATTATTATTATTATTATTTTTATTTGGATCAGCTGTGTTTGAATAGAGTTGGAGCAAAGTTGTGCAGAGCTGCGGCTCTCCAGGAATTGAGTTTGAGACCTATCCATTAAATCTAATATACTGTCTACTCCTATTTTCTGCAGTTCTATAAATAAAATTACCCTTCCTGTAATTTTGATTGTAAAATATTCAGATTTTGTCTTTACAGATCCGCCAGTTCCTCATAACCTGAGCTGTGCTTTGACTTTAGTGAAAATGCCCAGCCTCCGGTGTGACTGGAATCCTGTTCAGGAAATAGCAAATCTTCCTACCAACTATACTCTGCATTTATTTAGGTATGCGTAATTATTTATTTGATCTTTATTTTTTTATAATTTTCGAGTTATTTTATGATTACTCCTTAAAGGAATAAAGTTCACACAAAAAAAAAAAACTTTTATGAATTGTTTTAATTTCTGTTGAACACAAAATATAATATCAGAAAAAAGCAGCTACTGGCATCCATAAGAGGAACAAGAAATGGATGCCAATTGCTGCTCTTGTGTAAGTCTTTCATTGATTTCGACAGAAGAAAGAAACTTACAAAGGTTTGCAACAAGTGGAGGATGAGTAAATGATGACAGAATTAAACATTTTTGGGTGAAGTATGCCTTTAAAGGGGGTCTATTATGCAAAAATCACCTTTATTCGGGCTTTAAACACAGCTTTATAACAGCAGTGTGTGAATATAAGCAGCTCCTAATGGTGAAAATGATTTAATTCTATTATTTATAATCACACTTGATAAAAACAGTGAGCTGAAACACATTGATTGACATTCTGCTTTGTACGTGTCATCGGAGGGGGAAAGCCCCGCCCACTAGTGACCATCTCTCCCTCATTAGCATTCGACATAAGTATTGTTTTTGAATCTGCCACTATGCTGACACACGGGCATTTGTAGCTCCGCCCTCTTTGAAAAAGTGCACAATCTCATTTGAATTTAAAGCGACAGTCACCAAAACACCACAATTAGGATCAAAACCCAAAAGGGGAAAATTCAAAGAGTTATAACGCATTATTTGAGTGTTATTTTGAGCTGAAACTTCACACACACACACACACACACACACACACACACACACACACACACACACACACACACACACACACACACACACACACACACACACACACACTCCAGGTGCATCAGAGACTTAATTTACATCTTGTTACTAAAGGCATAATAGGTCTCCTTTAAGGAGGTCTTGCATGACAGTCAAGCACATCTCCCCTTACATATGTCCTTTACCACTGAACATGAAGATGTTTTGAGTTTTTGTTTTGGTTTAAATAGTGAATCTCTAATGATGATGATGGAGATTAGTAGTAGTAGTTTAATTCAATTCGGTTCATATTTAATTCTATACACTGCAAACAAATGCTTTTCTTACTTAGATTTGTTGTCTTGCTTCTAGTCAAAATATCTGCAAATTCTTAAATCAAGAAGCATTTTCTAGACAAGCAGAACATTTTGTCTTGTTTTAAGAAATAATATGCCAAAACGAAGTGAGTTTTTCCTTAAATCAAGCAAAATAACCTGCCAATGGGGTGAGCAAAGTTATCTTATTTTTTTGATTTGTGATAAGATTATTTTGCTTACCCCATTGGCAGGTTATTTTGCTTGATTTAAGGAAAAACTCACTTCGTTTTGGCATATTATTTCTTAAAACAAGACAAAATGTTCTGCTTGTGCAGACTTTTAGATATTTGCACTAGAAACAAGACAAAAAAAAATCTACAGTAAGTAAGAAAAGCATTTTTTGCAGTGTAGCACTTTTACAATGTAGGTTCTGTCAAAGCAGCTTAAAAGTTCACGAAACCTTCGAGTACTTTTTTTGAGATTTTAGCAGATTTGTGTGTGTGTTGAGCATCAGTTAAGACAATGTTAGCACCTGTCAGCTGTAATTGTGGGAAAAACTGGATCATTTTGAGCTTTGTCAAATAATTTCAGCTTTCAGGTTTAAAATTATTTTTGGGGCGGATAAAAATCGGCGACGTAATGCAAAACTGCAAGTGCAAAGATGACGCGTCACTTTCTCATTATTATTCATATTCATAGCTGAGTTTTCTTATCCTATGAGGAGAGCCGGCTTCTTAATTATTTATGACTGCATGTGCTTTCCGAAGGCAAAGCAGACCTGCCAGTGCCAAGCTGTGAGACACAGACCCACGGCACACAGTATTTAGCGGTTAATAAAGGGTCGTATGTGCTTGTTTCCATGATCCACAGGGTTTGTTGCATGTTTTTCCCTGCAATGCTGTCAGGGCCGCCGATACAGCAAAGCTGTTTGTATGCAGCAAGCATTTTTGTCGGGAGAGCAGTACGAGAATTGGAGAATGGTGGACGTTGTCTTTTATCAGGAGTTTGTTCACATTTAGACACAGCGCTGTGCTGCTGTGTTTGCCTAAATGCTCCAGATTACCAACAGGGCTAATGGTTAAAATAGACAGGGCAAGAGACCTGCTGCACTGAGTCTGCATTCAGACCTGGAGATTGAGGAAGAATCCTCATTTATAGTGTTTATGTGAACACGATTATCTTCATAATGATATAAATTGTGGTTGTCTGTATATGAAATTACAAATAACAAATGTAGCGGGGGGATTAAATTACTGTATATTTCTTTGCATTTTACCTTATAAACTCCTCATGGTTTGTGTCTCATTTTGTGAGCCAACTGACAACAGTTGTTCACTCCCCTCCTTCTCCCCTGCTGGCCACGCCCACTCCTTCCCTTTGCTCATGGAGCTCCACCCCCATTATGATGCATCTTTTGAAAAAAAAAAAATCTGATGTAGAGCTGAACCGAAAGTGGGGGGCGTCATGACCCTTTAACATAGAAGTTCTACCAGAAAGAAGCAGATAAATGTTTTGATATTTATCGTGAATTGATGGATAAATGTAAGTTTGTTACTGTCCTTTTATAAAGCCCTTTGGCTTAAGCCTATCTATGTTGTAGAGCTCTGGATGAGCTGGCAGATCCTGCCTAAAGATGAAGGCAGGGTGAAGCCAATCCCTGAGGGGAGACGAGGCCAACCTGGTGGTGGTGGGGAGGATGGAGGGAAGCTTTCGCAACGTCACCTGAGTACAGCAACACAGATTGTTTAGATGGGTTTATATGTACCGCGCTTGGTTGTTATAGGATGACGAGATAACTTTTATAAATGACGTAACATACCAGTCTTCCTGGCAGAACTATTGCTAAAGCTTTAATTTTTAGTAAGTTGAAACAGTGTCAGTCCAGTTTTCAGAGTTGAAGTTCAGTTTAGTTACATGTTTCACTGCTGAAAGTCCAAAGTTTAAAGGGCAAATCCATAAATGTGCAGCCCCAAAAGTCCAAAACCAAGCAAGCCAGAAGTGACAACCACATTCCTGACAGACAATTTTGTGACAGACAAAGGAGACATCCAAAACATGCAGTGCTGGTGGTCCTCCAGGAACGTGGTTGAGAAACACTGATGTAGAGAAAAATTCAACTTGATTGCTGACGTAACTATTGTACATTTTATTCATTTGATTTTTCCAGGGCCAAGTCACAAAAGGTTTATGCGGTCCCACCCGGGCAGCACTTCTACGTGGTTCCACGGGACGCATACGGCTATTTTACTGAGCTGGAGATTTCTGTGACAGCAGCGAATGTCTTTGGAAACACAACCACTGATCCTCTGAAACTCACCCCTTTGAACACAGGTAAACGGGTCATTTAACTGATAAGACTTTAAATGTGAGCTGATGAATATAGGGGTTTTGCTAATATATACACTTACCGGCCACTTTATTAGGTACACCTATGTCTTCAGAACTGCCTTAATCCTTAGTGGCATAGATTCAACAAGGTTCTGGAAATATTACTCAGAGGCTGCGTCCGAAACCGCATACTTCTATACTATGCAATATGTATGCGAGCCGAGTAGTGTGTCTGAATTCATTAAATTCGAAAATCAGTATGCGAGAAGTACCCGGATGACTTATGACTTTCGGCGAGATTCCGGAGTGTGTATTCCATGCACGCTGCGCTATCCCATGATACCCCACGAGGGAACTCATGAATGGGTGTAAAGCGACGCAATTGACGCAGGTAGGTCATGTGACTATGACAAAATGGCGGATGTAGTACGTCCAAACTCCATTCATACTTTTCACATTCTGTAAAGAACGTACTATTCTAACGGCCGAGTAGTACGTTTAAATTCAAATGTAGTACCTACTGAGTAGTACGCGGTTTCGGACGCAGCCTAGAGATTTTGCTCAATGCTGATATGATAGCATCATGTAACGAGTGGTTATTTAAGTACCTGTTGTCTTTCTATCAGATGGAACCAGTTCATTCTCCTCTGACCTCTGGCATCAACAAGGCATTTGCGCCCACAGAACTGCCGTTTTTAAAAATGGCGTTTCCTTTGTTTTTATTATCCTGCTTGTCCACAAGCGAGTGACATGTCTCTGTAAACCAAAAGCAATCAGCTTGGTACCTTTTTTGGTACCACTTCAAAAAGTGTTATGGTACGGTTCTTCTTTAGATACCTTTTGACAGTGGAAACGACCATAAAAGCGTACCGAACCATACCGAATCGTACCACTCAGTGGAAACGGGCTATTACTGCAAATTTAGCAAAAGTGAAATGCACAATATGTCCTCAAGAGGGAGCTAGATCTACGTTACAATTACAATACAATTTAAGGGCTCTATTTTGACGGTCCATGCGCAGAGCGCAAAATGCAGGGCGCAAATGCTTTCAGGCGGTGTCAGGACGCGTTTTTGCTAATTTAAGGACGGGAAATCTGCCTTGCGCCGTGGTTCTAAAAGGGTTGAGTTTATTTTCTTCATAAGTTATAGGTGTGTTTTGAGAATAAACCAATTAGAGTCTCATCTCCCATTCCTTTTAAGAGTCAGCTGCGTCACGCCAAGAGCGCATTCGCTATTTACAGGACGCAAAGTAAGTCTAAGTGGAAAAACTGAGCATTTCACAAACAAACAGTTCACAGTTGACAGTTCTTTAACAGAAAACTGTTAAACAGAACATCTACTGCGTGAGAATGAGGGATAATGGATCTACTTTTACATTCGCTCGTGGATAGGGACACCTTTACGCACAGACATCAATTAGTCTATAAATAAATACTTTTGTTTGTTAAGCGCAAATATTCGTTTCAAAACTATTTCTAAATTCAGTTCTAATTTCCAGCAAACGAATAAATGAATAATAATAGCAAAGTGTGCTCAAAAACCTGAGTTATATCCTAAAACACATGCTGTGCCCCATATGGTCTAAAACATGACAGGTGGGCAAATCTAAGCTTGTTTTTAATAAAACAAATATAAATATGGATATAATAAATAATACTGCTAATAATAATAACATTATACAAAAGCAAATTGTTATGAATGAACTGAAAAAGCCTCCCGAGATGAAGAAGACATAAAAGCAGTGATTTTTCATATTTATGTAGGCTAGAAAATAATATGTTTTTTAATATTTTAATCTTTTATATTTATATTCTATATCTATTCTTATTATATCCTATATATATCCTTAATATTTAATATTTTTCTTATGTAAAGATATTTGCCTATTGCTCTCTTGTGTGTATTAAGCAGTGTGTAAGCGAGGAGTAACTCTGCGCCGGAGTTTAGACCGGGTTTGTTTTGGTCTAATGAAAAATCTATTATAGTTTCTCAAAATAGCAACGCGCCAGCGGTCCGCCTCAGAACGCCTTCCTTTTTAGACCAGAACACCTATGGGCACACAAATGAGCGCTAATGCATTTGCTATTTAAACAGCGTAGCGCAACGCCTCAAAACGACTCTTGCGCCAAGCTGAAACTACCAAAAGACTATTGCGCCGCGTCTTGCGCCACACTGCGCCGGATGTATGATAGGGCCCTAAGTGTGTTGCATTATATTTTAGCCTATTTGATGAGTATTACAGATTCTACACTACACTGTCACTTATACACAATCCTGCATCAGGTAATTAAAAATAAATTAATTAATTAAAAATATTGATCTTCTCTGAATGGAAGAACAAGCCATGAAAGTAGTTATAAAAAGCCCAAAATGTCCATAAAAAAGATGTTGAGTGTTTATTACTGTATTTTATTTCAGTGAAGTTTGATCCTCCAAGTATTACCAGGATTGAAGCTCACAGGTATGGCTGTTTAAAATACAGCTGGAGTCTTTCGGAGACTCAGAAATGGCTGCAGTTGACCTTCATTGTGCAGTTAAGATTGAAAACCGTGAACAACCAGCCAAACAAAGACCTGGTGAGTCAAAGCTAAACACGATGACATCACTTTTCCACAAGGTGAGACTGTCAGTTATCTAAAAAGGTGTCTAAAATGTTTTTATTCTGCTTTAGGTTTATACCTCCAGGCAGTTACAGCTAAATCCGATTGAAGTGTGTAGCCTCCTCCATTGGACAGATTACAGAAGCACAGTGAGAGTGAAATATTATGCAACTAGTGAATGGAGTGAATGGAGTGACCCAAAAACTGCTACAACACTTAATAAGGGTAAGGAATGATTTCAGTATGGCTCCCACATGGGCGATCGTAGATTTAAGCATCTCCAAAATAATTAAAAAAAAAAAAAGTTTAGTTTTTTATCATTTTTAAAGGGCTTGGATTTGACCCCTTTTACAACAAGTAAGATAAGATTTTGGTGTCTCCAGGATAAAGTTTCGGTAAAGTTTCAGCTCAAAATACCCATCAGATTATTTATTAACGCTGCTGAAACACTTTGATTGACATTCTCCCTTTGTACGTGTCTTCAGAGGGGGAAAGCCCCGCCCTCTAGTGACCATCTCTCCCTCATTAGCATAGGACGTTAGTCTTGTTTTTAAATCTGCCACCATGCTGACACAGGGGCATTTGTAGCTCTTTTGAGAGGTGCGCGACGGCCACGCCGAGGACTATGCGTCTTTGATGCAGAAATATTATCAGCCTTTAGCCCTCACGAAGGCTGACACGCACCTCTCAAAAAATGTAAATACACGATGATGCATGGCGACGCATCAGAAGCTCTGTGATTGGTCGCCTTGGTAGCTGTGCTGAGTGTGGGTGGTACTGATGGAGCCCGATGGAGCGAGTGTTTTACAAGTGTCAAGTCACGTGAAGGAGCTCCAGATCGAAACTTTTGTTTTGTGTTTACCTCATGATTAAAGTTGTTGCCCGTCCGCCAGTTCCTGCCTCTGAATGAGCTAGTTTTAGCTACTTATAGCGTTCATAAAAAAAAAATACCAGCAAAGAAACTTGACACAGAGGAACATATAAACCTACTGCCTGCTAGCGTTTTGGAAGTGTTATTGCAGACCAACACAAACAGCACGCAGAAGTCTAGTTGCACGACTACCTGCAAGGCAGGCATCATGGGTCATGCCGATCACTTGACGCAGAATTGTAAACCAGGAGGAGGCTATGGGAGTGAGGCTTATGTGTATGAGTGTGGCCTCCGTTACACACTATACTACAATATGCATTGGCTTTTTTAAAAATAGTTATAAATAATACACTTTAGTATGGTTCAAAAGCTTTATACTATAAATTACTATTGCATTTTAGTTTAATTACAGGTGCGCGGGCAAGTGTAGTGCTTTGAAAGAGTAGAAATGTATGTAATCAACGCCTAATATCTTGCTATTCACTTTACTGACCCACGAGGGTGTTTAAAACTCTAAATCAAAATTCAAAGCAGTCACGTGGTTATAGTTGAAAATGACGCTTCGGACGTCACTGATCATGTGACGATGGCAAAACGAATCAAGCTCCAGTTCACTGCTTCACTGCGAGATGTATCATTTTTTTTGATACAGTGCACAACGTCACAACACTACATAATAGATCCCCCTTAATTTTAGTGAATTTATATACAATTTTTTTTATACTAAATAACAGCAGGAAAACAAGTTTTCTTCACAGCCTTCTTAACTCAGATCTGTGTTTCAGCTCCAGCAGGCCGTCTGGACACTTGGCTTAAAGTGAACAATCAGACCGCACAACTCTACTGGAAGGTGAGAGTCCTGAAGCAATCTCACAGCAATTTCTAATATTGTGGTGTAATGGCTAAATTGTGTTCATTTGTACAATCTCATCCGTTCAATTTGCTCATCCTCCAAAGAGACGCATGGTTAGGATTTAGGAGCATGCCTCCTTTTAAAAATTGTACATTTAGTTTAGTTTATTTACAAATTGACAGTACAGGGTACTGCAGCACAAATCCCCTGACTAATAAATAAATAAATATTAAAAATACAGGTAAAAACAATAATAAACAAGATAAAAACAATAATTAAAAAACATCAACAATTTATAAGTTATGTAAACAACAATTTTAGAGTACGAAGAATAAAGGAGAGTTCATAACGTTTGGTTTTACTTCTGGGTACAGCAAATGTCTGATGTCGCCGAAGACATTAAGATGACTTGGGCAGGAAACAATGCAGTGGTGATAAACAGTCATTATTTTAGTGAGAGTACGTAGAGTGGCTTCCTCACGAATTTCACTCAGTGTTGGAAAAGTTGAAGTTGGAATACCTATTATGGGACAGCATTGCTTTTGGATCATCTCTTAACTCCTCAGAGATACTTTAAGGTAGTCATACTCAAGAACTGGCCGTATAAAAGTCAAGTACACTTGCATTAGAACATCACAAGGAAGACCTGTTTTTTTTGGCTTTGCAAAGATAGTGTACACTCACCGGCCACTTTAATAGGTACACCATCTGCTCAATAAACCAAATATCTAATCAGCCAATCACATGGCACCTACTCAATGCAGTTAGGCATGTAGACATGGTCAAGACGATCTGCTGTAGTTCAAACTGAGCATCAGAATGGGAAAGAAAGGGGATTTAAGTGACGTTAAACGTGGCATGGTTGTTGTTGCCAAACAGGCTGGTCCGAGTATTTAGATACTGCCGATCTACTGGGATTTTCACGCACAACCATCTCTAGGGTTTACAGAGAATGGTCTGAAATAGAGAAAATATCCAGTGAGCGGCAGTTCTGTGGGCGAAAATGCCTTATTGATGCCAGAGGTCAGAGGAGAATGACCAGACTGGTTCCAGCTAATAGAAAAGCAACAGTGACTCAAATAACCACGTTACAACTGAGGTCTGCAGAAGAGCATCTCTGAATGCACAGCACGTCCAACTTTGAAGCAGATAGGCTACAGCAGCAGAAGACCACACCGATACTAGTAAGGTGTACCTAATAAAGTGGCCAGTGAGGGTGTTCTGTGATGCACCTTCGAAATCATTTACCTAACATGTGTGTCTCAAGAAAGATCAGAGGACATATACACACCCAGCAA
>NC_141036.1:3240000-3357500 GCF_052040795.2 Danio rerio | reverse complement strand
TATCATAGGATATGTTCTGTTTTATGCAGAATTGTTTCATTTTATAGCAATAATAATTATAATAAAATCTTAATTTAATAAAAAAAATGAAATGTATAAGAAATTAAGAAGAAAAATTCACCAAGGTTGTAGTATAAATATATACACTACCTGAAAAAGAGTCTTTTCATCGCCTTGACTCCTAGTTGATTATTTGGAAAAGTGGCAGAAGGTGGATTTCTCTGATGAATCATCTGTTGAACTGCATCCAAATCATCACAAATACTGCAGAAGACCTACTGGAACCCACACGGACCCAAGATTCTCACAGAAATCAGTCAAGTTTGGTGAAGGAATAATCATGGTTTGGGGTTACATTCAGTATGGGGGTGTGCAAGAGATCTGCAGAGTCAAACAAACCACAGGAGAGGGACAATTCTCCAGCAGGATAGCGCTCCTCATACTTCAGCCTCCACATCAAAGCTCCTGAAAGCAAAGAAGGTCAAGGTGCTCCAAGATTGGCCAGCCCAGTCACCAGACATGAACATTATTGAGCATGTCTGGGGTAAGATGAAGGAGGAGGCATTGAAGATTAACCCAAAGAATCTTGATGAACTCTGGGAGTCCTGCTGAACGCTTTCTTTGCCATTCCAGATGACTTTATTAATAGGTGATTTGAGTCATGTCAGAGATGTATGGATGCAGTCCTCCAAGCTCATGATGGAGTCAGACACAATATTCATTCTGTCTCCACTGCAGCCTGACTTTATATTCTATACTGGACATTATTTCTGTTAATGACAAAACTTTTTTCTAAGCAGTCAGACCTTACTGTCCTGATTAAATCATTAAAAAAATCAAGGCATGATCATAATTTATTTTAGTAAAATACGCATAATCTAGAGGCCTTTCCCTGTCATATAAGCCACTTCTGATACTAAATGATCAACTAGAATCAAGTTATTATTTGTTGTTCCTAAAACTCGATAATATATATAGATAAGGAGTGTGTATAGTCAGACACTTACTATTATCACTGCTTTGACAAACTGAAAATGTTTTTCAGATGGAATTGAGATGGTGATATTTGTTATCCCAGCATGCATTGGTGCATCTCTCCTCGTCATCATTATTGTGTTTACCTGTTTTGGGAAACAAGAACGGTGAGTTTTACATTCAGTGTAATCACAGTTAATTAAAGAGAAACCCCACATCACAGTAAATAAAACGCAAGATTGTTTTTGTTGTAAAGCATACGCCAATGATCTCATTTACAACTTTTCTATAGTGTGCTAGTAATATACTTTGGCTTCTCATAGGGTGAAGATGTGTTTGTGGCCTATAATTCCCGATCCGGCCAACAGCAGTATTAAGAGGTGGACGACTACAGACTCACTACAGGTATAATTATCTGCTTTTGTTAAGAGACCTATCATGCCTCTTTTTATGATATAAAATAAGTCACTGATGCCCCTAGAGTATGTAAAGTTTAGCTCAAAATACACCACTAATAATGTTTATAACTCTCTGAAACTGACTCTTTTAAGCTTTGATCCTAATTATGTCATTTTGGTGACTGTCGCTTTAAATTCAAATGAGATTGTGTTCTTTTCAAAAGAGGGCGGAGCTACAAATGCCTGTGTGTCAGCTTAGTGGCAGATTCAAAAGCAAGACTAACGTCAAATGCTAATGAAGGAGTGATGATCACTAGTGGGCGGGGCTTTCCCTCTCTGATGACATGTAAAAGGAGGATGTCAATCAAAGTGTTTCTGCAGACTGTTTATATCTCGCGTGATAAGGAATATAATTCATGTTTACTAATAGAAGCTGCTTATATTCACACACTGCTGACACACAACTGTGTTTAAACCAGTTCTAAAGGTGACTGGTAAATAGTTCCCCTTTAAAATACGAGTATACTTTGGTGCTTACAAGAAAAAAAAGAGACTTCTAGCTTCAGTTGAGGACATGCATGAGGGCATATCACATAAAGTTATTTATCTTAAGTTTTAACTAGAGGGAGGCTCGAATTAAGATCGCTCTCTTTCTTAAATAATCGTGCAGCTCTAATTTGGCCTACTGCAGTACGATGTTTGAAGTCTTTTAATAAGCATGATATGTACACGATAGAGAGGATAAAAGTTTATTGTTTGCTTGGAAGTTTGTTAGACGGAAGTTGTCCAATGATAAACGGGAAACATTTCCAAACAATGATGTAACTCGCGGCTGAACTATCCTAGTACGATGCATCGTTTGAGAAATGAATGATGCAGTGATGAGTGTTTCCCAAAACCCGTAGTTTCTCTGTCGCAGATCCATCGCTTAAACCACGTTAGTTATAACGTAAAACGCCTATAATGATGCTCTAAATGGGGCGGAGAAACTACTTATTTAGAGAAAACCTCATAGTTTATCTGTGTAAATTATATCGTTTTACACGCACACGCACTTAAAAAAAAATCCAATATTAGTTTTGGTAAAAACGTGCACTCGCTTTCCATATTAAATGAAATATATGCAAATGGCACATATAGGGCGTGTGTTTCCTTTACAGATATTATTGAGAACATTACATATTCTTTTCTAAAACATCAAATCACTTGATCATCTAAACACGTATTCTAATCTCATATATAAATCATATAAATAAATAATGAGATATGAAATGTATTATGTATTAGGAAATGAAAAAAAAATCCTACTTTAATGATAATATTAATGATGATGATGATGATAATTATTAAGTAGGATATTGTTTATTTATTTTTAGAAAAGTCTACTTTTACATTTTGACACATGTAAAACACTGCAGAAATGTACTAACCATCAGGCCGTTATCATATACAGTACAGATACTTAATAAATAACCTATTCTAAATTAAAAACATTAACATATGCTATATTTTTTGCTTTGGATATGTAACGTAAATTCCACTTTTAAATATTAGGTCACCTATAGCTTTTGTTGTGAGCCACGGCTGTGTTCAAAATGACATCACTGTTTTCTAAGTGCACTGTGAAGGGGGCAATCGTAAACATGAAGATCGCTAAAACTGAACTGTAAAAATACTTTGAAAGCAAATTACAGCTAAGAGAGATGACCTTAATGCTTTATTTAATAATTCCAAGTTTAAATGTTAGAATGTTCTAAATGAATAGGGCATAGGGGGGATAAGTGGCAATAGAACACAGCCAGGAACTGTTTCTAACTACAGCTCTAGAGGTGTAGTTTCAAGCATACGTTTGTAACTCAGTTTGCAAATGTTTGTTGAAGTGACGGATTTGGGGAAACAGCAATTCAACAAACAATGTTTGTAACGACGGAACTTGCGACCTTAGTTGGCTAACGATAGTTTTCAGAAACACACCCCTCTTTGTTGTTATGCGGTGAACTCAGCCAATTGCGTAATTACGGTGTCGTCATCACAGCTCCTGCAGTCCCGCTTCAGATTCTGCACCAGCTGAATTGATCGTCTCATCTTGGACCGATGTCGCAGTACTTTGATGCCGCATGTTATAGTCACATGACGTCAGCGCAGTGTCGCCGGACAAAATTTCTAACCGGCATGCACCACTTTAAGACAGATTCCGATCGGTCTGCGCAGCTCTGCATGAAGTCGACCGCACCTGTTGAGAGTGTGAAGTGTCCAACATTCCACACTTATTTTTACCAGTTAAATAAGTGCATCATCTAGGTATTTAAAGTGCACTTACTAGTAAATAAAAAGGATATTTCAGTGTGAACGCACTACTTACACTATTTATACTAAAAACTGGCGTAGATAGCGCATAAGTATTGGATTTGGTACGTACCTAATCATCTTTTTTTGTTGTCGTTGTTGTCCAAGGGCTTGCCTGCATTTAAAGAAGACAAGGACCCAGTGCTGGTGTATCTGTCCCACCTGAGTCTCCTCGATATGACTGAGAAAGAGCCTTTTAAGAGCGGCTACGTGAAGGAGAACCAGTGGCCAGACGATCTGAACATCCACGCTGATACTCAGAGCTGCGACCTGGAGCTGGAGCGGGAATCTGTGCCGTACGCCACTGTACTTTTCAGCACTCCGTATCAGATCAATTCCTCCAATCCTCCAGCTTATGTGCGCTCTGAGTCCACACAGCCGCTGTTAGCAGGAGACGAGCCGGGCAGTCCTCCACCGCCATATGAGAACGTGCCCAGAGGTGGCGCTGTTTCTGCACTGAACCGCTTCTCTGCATTCTCTCAGTCCACTCAAAGCGAGGAGAGCGACGAACTCTGGGAGGAATTTCCCATGCTCAGATCTTTGGAGGTCAATCACATCTAAACTCGCATTCATCCAATCCTACGGTGGCTGAGAGAGCTTAAAGCAGTGTTTCCCCAACCCGGTTCCTGAAGGCACACCAACAGTACACATTCAAACACTCCCTAATCAAACACACCTGAATCAACTCATCAGAACATTAGAAGAGACTTCAAAACCTGAAGTTAATGGATCAGACAAGGGAGACATCCAAAATATGTACTGTTGGTGTGCCTTCAGGAACAGGGTTGGGAAACACTGCTTTAGACCCATATATAGGCCAAAGGGTTTATGTACCTCTTGAGTTGAAAAGAAACTCAACGGTCAAGTAAAAGGTCAAAAGTCAGTGGGGTCACTTTAGAGCAGAGAGTGGCTGAGAGAGCTTAAAGCAGTGTTTCCCAACCCTGTTCCTGAAGGCACACCAACAGTACACATTTTAAACCAATCAAACACCTAATCAAACACACCTCAATCAACTCATCAGAACATTAGAAGACTCCAAAACCTGAAGTTCATAGGTCAGATAAGGGAGACATTGAAAATATGTACTGTTGGTGTGCCTTCAGGAACAAGGTTGGGAAACACTGCTTTAAACCCATATATGTGTCAAAGGGTTACTGTATCTCCATAAGTGAAAAGAAACTCAAAGGTCAAGGAAGATACAGATAGTTAGAAGTCAGTGGGGTTACTTTAGAGCAGTGTTTTCCAACCCTGTTCCTAAAGGCACACCAACAGTACACATTTTTAACCTCTCCCTAATCAAACACGCCTCAATCAACTCAACAGAACATTAGAAGAGACTCCAAAAGTTCATAGGTCAGATAAGGGAGACATTGAAAACATGTACTGTTGGTGTGCCTTCAGGAACAGGGTTGGGAAACACTGCTCTAAAGTGACCCGACTGAATTCTGACTTTCTGTATCTTTCTTGACCATCGCATTTCTTTTCAACAATGGGGTTACATTAACACTTTGATGCATATATGGGTCTAAAGCAGTGTTTCCCAACCATGAAGGCACACCAACAGTACACATTTTCAACCTCTTCCTAATCAAACACACCTGAATCAACTCATCAGAACATTAGAAGAGACTCCAAAACCTAAAGTTCATATGTCAGATAAGGGAGACATCCAAAATATGTACTGTTGGTGTGCCTTCAGGAACAGGGTTGGGAAACACTGCTTTAAACCCATATATGCATTAAAGGATTAATGAAACTCCATAGTTGAAAAGAAACACAATGGTCAAGTAAGATACAGTAAGTCAGAAATCAGTGGGGTCACTCTAGAGCAGTTTCCCAACCCTGTTCCTGAAGGCACACCAACAGTACACATTTTCAACCTCTCCCTAATCAAACACACCTCAATCAACTCATCAGAACATTGGAAGACACTCCAAAACCTGAAGTTTATGGGTCAGATAAGGGAGACTTCCAAAATATGTACTGTTGGTGTGCCTTCAGGAACAGGGTTGGGAAAGCACACATGTACAGTACAAATCAAAACTAGCCATATTGATTTTGTTAGCTCTCATTGCTAGTTTGGTGCTGAACAATTCATCTGTGCATGTCATTAAGAAAAAAACAACCGTTTGCCCTTCTAATCTTTACTTGAAATCTGAAAATGCACTTCCTGTTTGTGTTCAGTTAAATCCTCAGATTAGGTCTGTCTGAGGCATTGGGTGTGGCTAACATACTCAACCACGCCCCTTTAGCTGTCCGTTTAGACAACAAACAGAAACGGCGAGGAAGAGGAGTCTGTTATGCTGTAATAATTCTCCCTAAACCCTTTTCCCCATCTTTCTGAACGAAATGCCTACATTACTACATCCATTCAGCTCGCAGTAGCATAAAACAAGCCTGTTTCCTCATTTAATCATTTATTATTTAGTATCATTAATGCAGCTTCTGGTTCATGTGGACTTTAAATGAGAAAAAGTTAGTAGCTCATTCAAATGCGCTGAATTATTATTATGACTACTGTATATCTGGGACTGATAGAAGGATTTTCTTTATAATATTGCAGGTGTCTGAATATAAATGAAGCAAACCACTAGTATTACAATAGTTGGGAGAAAATGGCAGCTTTAATTATGCAAATCTTTTCTTTTATAGATACACAGTATATACAGTTGAAGTCAGAATTATTAGCCCCATTGATATATTTTTTTTCTTTTTTAAATATTTCCCAAACACTGTTTAACAGAGCAAGTAAATTTTCACAGTATGTCTGATAATATTTTTTCTTCTGAAGAGTCTTATTTGTTTTATTTCGGCTAGAATAAAAGCAGTAAAAAAAATTTTAAACCATTTTAAGGTTAATATTATTAGCCCCTTTAAGATATTTTTTTCGATAGTCTACAGAACAAACCATCATTATACAACAACTTGCCTAATTACCCTAACCTGCCTAGTTAACCTAATTTCCCTAGTTAAGCCTTTAAATGTCACTTTAAGCTGTATAGAAGTGTCTTGAAGAATATCTAGTCAAATATTATTTACTGTCATCATGACAAAGAGAGAATAAATCAGTTATTAGAGATGAGTTATTAAAACTATTATGTTTAAAAATGTGTTGAAAAGATCTGCTCTCTGTTAAACAGAAATTGGGGGAAAAAAATAAACAGGGGGGCTAATAATTCTGACTTCAACTGTGTGTGTGTGTGTGTGTGTGTGTGTGTATGTATATATATATATATATATATATATATATATATATATATATACATACACACACATAAAATTTTATTTTAATTTTACATCAGCAAACTCACTGCCTTGTCTTTATGCAAATCAGCTTGCACTAGCTAGAACAAGATGAATAATAAACATGTAATAAAGGGATAGTTCATTCTTCAAAATATCTTCCAGGGTTTCTGCAGGTTTCACCAAATTATTATAAAAGTGTTGCATGACTTATTCGATAAATTTATTCCAAAATGTGTGAAAAATCTAGCAGGAAAAGTAATGTTATAAAGGGTTTAAAAACTATAACAAACTAAATTATGCACAACCGTCTGTCCAGGTCAGCTGTAAATACACGGAGCACTTTTAAACTAATGTTATTGTAAGAAAAATAATTAAACCATTACGGTAAATAGTTAAAATTACCCTTTTAAATAAATGTTTAAAAAGGTTTTATTAAGATGGATTGTTAATCATTGTATGGGCGTTAATGGCCAGATTGGGTAAATTTAAAGGGCACATAGTTTACCTCTTTTTTATGATTTAATATTAGTATTACGGTTGTTCTGAGTGTGCCAGTTTAGGTTCAGTTCAACACACAGGTCAGATGTTTTTATTATAATGTGTTCAAAAGTGTCATGTTGTGGGCGTGTTGCTTTACATGAAAATTAGTTTCAGCTTCCCGCCCAACGTAACAAGGGGGTGGAGCCAAAAGCTCCCACGCTCTGTGTTTGCGACAGACAGGCTGACAGACAGAGGCTGTGTCCGAAACCGCCTACTACTCAGTAGGTGCTGCATTTGAATTTAAACGTACTACTCGGCCGTTAGAAAAGTACGTTCTATACAGTATGAATGTGAAAAGTATGAATGGAATTCAGACGTACTACATCCGGCATTTTGTCATGGTCACGTGACCTACCTGCGTCAGTTGCGTCGCCTCACTTCCATTCATGAATTCTCTCACGGGCATTATGGGATAGCGCAGCATGCATGGGATGCGCACTTCAAAATCTTGCCGGAAGTAGTAAGTCATCCGGGTACTTCTCGCCTACTGATTTTCGAATTCTATGAATTCGGACAAACTACTCGGCTCGCATACTGATTTTAGCGTACTATATAGTATTGAAGTATGCGGTTTCGGACGCAGCCAGAGAGAGAGAAGCTAAGCTAAGCTAAGATTTCCATTCAGCCGTACATGGATGACTCAGGCACAGACCAAGCAGAGAGTACCCAATCATTTGTGTCTCTGTATAGTTTGTATAGTCTCAGTGTAAAAGTGCCGAGCTTATACACCAAGACTAATAACCACACACACTGAAGTAACTTTGACTGAGGCACCGAATGTGCCACTACACGGCACACCAGACACTCAGTTGCGCGGCAGAAACATGAAGTGTCCCGAATCGTCGCGCCACGCATTCCAGAACTCCAAACACAGGCCTCAACCAGGGCAAACACAACGGTGCCGCGAAACCCACGCCCAGAACTCCGAAATGCACTGCGCAACGCAAAAGGTACAAGCAATAATTCCAATTAGAGCGATAATGTGGAGAATATTGATCTTGTGTTGAGCCCAATGAGCCTTTCATCTAAAAGTAGAGCACGGGTGTTCCTTTAGTGATATCGCTTTGACTCACGCGCTGAAAATGGCGGACATGAAACAAGAAACTGAGGATATGATCGTGACGCGAGGCTGTCAATCAATATTGGTGGGCGGGGGTACCGCTCTCCTACGTGAAGTTGCGGTCGGTCTGAAAAACGCTCCAATTGGTCCACTGTTTTTATGTTGTTAGATTGAAAAAAAAAAAGGACTGGGTGTGTTTACATCACCCCAATATGACGGTCTATACACTATATATACACACATGTCTGTCCTAACAGCTTGAAAAGTAGATTTATAGGTGCCCTTAAAGACTTTAGGTGCCCTTTAAGACTTTTTTTATGCCTAAAATTTTGATCTGGACCCATGACCCCGCGGATACGCTGATCTTCTTTTGTGTTCAACAGAATAAACTCAAATAGCTGCTGATGTTATTAATGAAGAGATCATTGATGTTTAATGTTGGAGCTGATTTAATGTTTACTTTTCTGGCTTTACTTTGAATTGCGGTTAATATAAGAGGAGCGCAAACTCTTTCTGTATGTGTGTGAAATGTTTATTGTGTGTGAAATGTTACGTCACTGCATGTACTTGCACTATATCCACCTCTTTTTTTGATAGAATATAATTTGTGGTTGCAATGTTAAAAAGCTCCTCTGGAAGGACAAAATAAAAGTGTTACTTGATTTATTTTGTAAATTTATTTCAAAATGTGTGAAAAATATAGCAGGAAAAATATACTGTGATCTCTGTGTTTACTTAAAGGAATAGGGGAGCGGGAGGCTGGGGGAGATATTAGAAGCGTTCATTTTCAGTCTATATGGACCCAAGAAATGGAGGAAAAAACTAGTGGAGGTTTGACAGGAGCACCCGTGTCTGTTTGACGTGTCATGTGAGCAATACCACAACTGGTCAAAGCTAATTCCATTAAAATCCAGAGCATGTACATTTTCTACCCCATTAAAAGCTTCTTTCTCATTAATAACAAAAGATTTCCTACGTGTTTTTGGCTGTGAAATGTAGTTTGGACAAAGTTGTCAGCGATTCTTCCTATTGTAAAGTCATGCAATGTGAAAGCCCCTGTCGCCGATCCATCTTGCAGTGTAAACAAAGCAGTGACGAAACGCTAGTCCAGATAGTCATGCAGTGTGAAAACATCCGTCACACGACTACTTTGAAAATCATGCAGTCTGAACTCGCCATTAAACGCGTACACATTGCTGAATACACACAGGATGTACAGCAATACACAAATATCTTTACAGATGACAAAGAATTAAAGGATTAAAATATCACATGATTATTTTCTACATAAATATAAACACCACAGCCTTCATGCCTTCTTCACCACAGGCGGCTTCTCAGTTTATTCACGACAACTTGCTTTTGCATAATGTTATTAATATCAGCAGTATTATTAATTATATTCATATTTCTATTTGCTTTATTAAAAACAAGCTTAGATTTGTCCACCTGTCAGGTTTTAGACCATATGAGGCATAAGAACAGGACGTGTGTGTTTTTTTGAGCACACTTCATTATTATTGTTCATTTATTAGTTTGAGATTAGAACTAAATTTAGAAATAGTTTTGAAACAAATCTTTTTGCCTAACAAAAGAAATTAATTATGTGTAGACTAATGGATGTCTTCAGTGGAGTGTACAACACCGTTGCCTTACTCCATGAAGAGAGAAAAAGGCTGAATGGAGGAGGCTCGTTCTTTATAGCTGTGCTGCAGATGCTCTGTTTAACCGTTTTCTCACTAGTGAAGCGCTCAGTTTTTCCACTTACAAAGTTCGTCATGTAAATAGCGAATGCTCCATGATGTCATGCAACTGACTCTTAAAGGGAATGGGAGATGAGACTCTGATTGGTTTAATGCAGGTTATGCTCAAAACACCTAGAACTCATCAAGAGAATAAGCACAACCCTGTTAGACCATGCACAGCAGCGCAGAGCGTATTTTTCCATCCTTAAAATAGCAAAAGTGGATTCACACACATCCTTAATGCTTTTGCGCTTTAGACTTTGTGCCTAGACTGTTAAAATACAGCCCAATATGTTAACAGCATGTGAGCTGAAACAGCTCAGACTAACATTTAGTCAGCGACTAGGCTTGAACCTTGTGAAACCAGGAGTACAAGTCACTATTTAACTCAAACACGATGTTCTTCAGTGAAACATTTAATTATGAAACGACCAATCACCTCTGTTGGAAGCCATTAATTGTCAAATCAATATCACTGGGTTTTACAGTCAAGAGTTTACATCAATAAATAAATATTTAGATCTCAGCTTCGCATTTTATCTAAAGTAGCGTACAACAAACAGCCTGGTCTGCTGGTTTAACACAGAGTGCTGTGCTAGAACAGTTTTCATCCCCTCCCAAAACCGTCATCAGACCCGTGATAGACCTCAGAAATACAGCATTCCACGAGATTCAACAGCACTAGAGGTACAAACCATATTACAGTACATCATCTACACTGTTAAGAAAACAGCATGTGGCAGTCGAATTAGCATTTACAAACAGTGGAGACTGCACTTGTCCTGCATTCAGGTTTACTGCTATGTTATAAATCATTTGCTTCCAACAGTACATCATGTTTTAGTCGCATTGATTTACAGAACGATATTGCTCCAAACCTCTCAAGTCCTTGCAGGATGTCGGTAAACATGTGGACAGCATAATAGATCATCTGTTTTAATGTTGCAGAGTTGTCCTGCTTAAGGCGTCTGTCTTAAACGTCCTAATATTTGAGCCGCTTCTGGAATGAAATGTTAGGATGCGTTTGATTGAACTCTGATTGATGGACTGGTTGTCTTATAGTGCTTCAAGACAATCTGTAAGTGCATTAGTTTTGAGTCTATATGCATTGGATTCCCACAAACAAAGACGACAAGTGTTGCAGCTTCATGAGAGGTTTTCTTTTCATTGGAAAGTGCTTTTTATATATGCATAGAAAAAATCTGCGAGTGTGTGTGTGAGAAATCTGTAACATCGCAATCAAGCCTGAAAAACATGGAGTTCCTCTTCACTGAAGTCCAGCTGTCTGACCAATCTGTGAAAGAATACAATAAGAAAATACATTAATGTTGAAGGTGAGAATCATCTAATAATGCATTTTTAAAATTTACATTTTAATATTTAAATCACCCTTTAAGAGTTTCTTTCCTTGGTTAAACACAAAAGAAGATATTTGGAAGAATGCTGAAAACCAGTAACCATTGACTTCCATTGGTATTTGCTTTTTCTAATCAGCTGATGGTTACATCTTTCCAACATTAATCAAAATATCTTCTTTAATGTTCAACAGGAGAAAGAAACTCAAAGGTTTAAAAACGACCTAAAAGTAAGTAAATAGTGAGTAAATGCTCATTTTAGGTTGAATTATCCTTTTAGTATACTCACTGGCCACTTTATTAGGTACACCTGTCCAACTGTTTGTTAACACAAATTTCTAATCAGCCACATGGCAGCAACTCAATGCATTTAGGCATGTAGACATGGTCAAGACGATCTGCTGCAGTTCAAACCAAGCATCAGAATGGGGATTTAAGTGACTTTGATCGTGGCATGGTTGTTGGTGCCAGACGGGCTGGTCTGAGTATTTCAGAAACTGCTGATCTACTGGGATTTTCACGCACAACCATCTCTAGGGTTTACAGAGAACGGTCTGACAATGAAGAAAAATCCAGTGAGCGGCAGTTCTGTGGGCGCAAATGCCTTGTTGATGCCAGAGGTTTGAGGAAAAGGGCCAGACTGGTTCCAGAAAGGCGACAGTAACTCAAATAAGCACTCGTTACAACCGAGCTCTGCAGAAGAGCATCTCTGAACACACAACACGTCCAACCTTGAGGCAGATGGGCTACAGCAGCAGAAGAGCACACCGGGTGCCGCTCCTGTCAGCTAAGAACAGGAAACTGAGGCTACAATTCACACAGGCTCACCAAAACTGGACAATAGAAGATTGGAGAAACGTTGCCTGCTCTGATGAGTCTCCATTTCTGCTGCCACATTCGAAAAGTAGGATCAGAATTTGACATCAACAGCATGAAAGCATGGATCCATCCTGCCTTGTATCAGCGGTTCAGGCTGGTGGTGGTGGTGTAATGGTGTGGGGGAGATTTTCTTGGCACACTTTGGGTTCATTAGTACCAATTGAGCATCGTGTCAATGCCACAGCCTACCTGAGTATTGTTGCTGACCATGTCCATCCCTTTATGACCACAGTGTACCCATCTCAGACTGGTTTCTTGAACATGACAATGAGTTCACTGTACTTAGATGGCCTCCACGGTCACCAGATTTCAATCCAATAGAGCATGTTTAGGATGTGGTGGAACGGGAGATTCGCAGCATGTATGTGCAGCCGACAAATCTGCTGCAACTTTCCAGTACCTTATTGAATCTCTGCCACGTAGGATTAAGGCAGTTCTGGAAGCAAAAGGGAGTCCAACCCTGTACTAGTAAGGTGTACCTAATAAAGTGGCCGGTGAGTTATGCTTCAAAGATGTAGGTGACTGCTCTCTTTAGTAGATAATTAAAGAATATGTGATGATGATATGATACTGTGGTCTTCAGATAATGCAAAGCAAAGGCTATCAGCAATTTTACAGTCAAAAATAGATTTCCTTAAAGTGTTTAAAGTGTATAATATCTTTTCTTCTGGAGAAAGTCTTATTTGTTTTATTTTGGCTAGAATAAAAGCAGTTTTAATTTTTAAAAATCATTTTAAGGTCAATATTATTAGCCCCCTTAACTCATATTTGTTTTTGATTGTCTAAAGAACAAACCACTGTTATACAATGACTTGCCTAATTACCCTAACCTGCCTAATTAATCAAGTGAAGCCCTTTAATGTCACTTTAAGCTGTATAGAAGTGTCTTGAAGAACATCTAGTCAAATATTATTTACTGTCATCATGGTAAAGATAAAATAAATCAATTATTAGAAATAAGTTATTAAAACTATTATGATTAGAAATGTGTTGTAAAAATCTTTCCATTAAAAAGAAATTGGGGGGGGGGGATGCAGGGGGGCTAATAATTCTGACTTCAACTGTTTAAAAAGAAATGAACTCACTGCACTGCTGACTCTGTAAATCCAGCAGGGCCGCACACGCACACTAAACACTTGGAGTTTTCTGGCCTCTCCAGGAAGTTCTGCAGCATACAAGCATCTATCCGTCCTCTTCTGCCCGTCCACGAGTCTGCAGGCTCTGAGAGAACATGCTGCACCTCAAATCTAACAGAAACAAACACGAGCGTTAGAACGCTAAAGTTCTGCATTGACAGTATCTCCACGTTTAATCAACAAAATTAAGGCTTTTTTTTATTCAAATTGACTCCCCTTTCGTTTTGTTGGGGGCTGTTTTTGCCCCATTGACTTTCTAATATAATAAAATTTTTTGACTACAAGGCCATGACAGTATATAGTCATGCATTCTTGATTGTTGGAGGTTTCCCTTGTTGGGAAAAGTTCAAATGTGTAATTTTTACTGTTGATCTCATTTGGCAGCATTAACCCTTTATTGGGTCCTACTGGGTCCTATCACACACCTGGCAAAATAAGGCGCAAGACCTGTTTGGCGCGATTTGTTGCTATTTTCAGACCAGCGCAACCCTAATTTTCACGTTTTGCACCACTTTGTTTAAATAGCAAATCCATTTGTGCCACTTTGTGGACTCATGGGTGTGCTGGTCTATCACTAGAATAGAGGTGTGTTAAGGCACATTGTTGGCTTGTTGCTATTTTGAGGAACTGAAATAGAGCGCACCATTGACCAACTAAAAGCTGCACTAAATTCCAATGCAGGGCATGTTAGTTATGCACCAAAAATTAAAGGATTTTAATGTTAGAAAAATTATTATTTTCTACATAAGTATAAAAAAAACTTTTTTTAATGCCTAGTTGCAATGCAACTTTTAGTAACAAAAAGTGCAAAAGGGAGCATCAAAATAAAGTCAAACCCAATGAACAGTCACAATATGCAATGTGTTAATGCTACCTTTCCTCTTTTGTACATAATTCATCCAGTTGTGACTGCCAAAGTATGTCTCTCTCCTGCCGGTTGAAGAACATCAGCTTCATTTTTCTAAAAAAAATAAAAATAATAATAATAATAAAATAATAATAATTAGTGTTAGTGTTTATATTATAAAAACATTGGTCCCACTTTATATTAAGTGTCCCTAACTACTATGTACTTACATTAAAAAAATAATAATAAATACAATGTACTTGCTGTGCTTATAATGTATTTGAGAACACTTGTGGTGCTCTTGAGTTGGGATAGGGGTTGGGTTATGGACAGGTTTGGTGGCATGGGTAGGTTTAAGGGTAGGTTAAGGAGTAAGGGAAGGTCAACAGTGTACTTACAAATGTAATCACAAAAGTTAATTACAGATGTAATTACATACATGTATTCAATCAAGCATAAGTACACAGTAAATACATGCATTTACACAATAAGTACATTGTAGCAAACTATTAATTCCTATGTAAGTACATTTTAGTTAAGGCCACTTAATATAAAGTGGGACCAAAACATCTTATATGCAAAAAAACAAACACAAGTATTACTTAATATTCTGTAAGGTTAGAACACCTAGGACTATGCATGTTTTGACTAGGCCTGTCACAATAATCAATATACTGACTTATTGTGCAATACTCAGAGATGAGCTCAATAAGTTTTGTGGTTGACAAATATACTTACAAATCCACAAATAACATTAAAGCCGTTTTACAATGACATTTACATATTAACTTACTGGTGTCAATGTTTACAATTGGACCTAATAGGACATTTAATAGTGCATATACGTAATAGGACATGTACATTTTTTACATCAAATTATAGAACCTAAATAACCATAAGAATGCTACGTAATTTAACGTGTTTATGGCTGTTTACACTATCATGCTGTTATACTGTATAATCATTATATAATCAGTGACATAAAATGATCTCAAAATGACAATAATGTCGCTTATAGCAACAATTTCTGTGACAATATATCACACAACTGTAAAGGAAGCAAAACATGAATTAAACTAGGACAGAAACTGAATGTTTGATTAGATTTTTAATTATTTGTTGTTGTTTTTTTACTTTATCTCTGCAATGACTCAACCTATTAATAAAGCCATCTGGAATGGCAAAGAAAGCGTTCAGCAGGACTCCCAGAGTTCATTAAGAGTCTTTGTGTTCATCTTCAGTGCCTCCTCCTTCATCTTACCCCAGACATGCTCAATAATGTTCATGTCTGGTGACTGGGCTGGCCAATCCTGGAGCAGCTTGACCTTCTTTGCTTTTAGGAGCTTTGATGTGGAGGCTGAAGTATGAGGAGCGCTATCCTGCTGGAGAATTGTCCCTCTCCTGTGGTTTGTAATGTAATGGGCAGCACAAATGTCTTGATACCTCAGGCTGTTGATGTTGATCATCCACTCTGCAGATCTCTCGCACGCCCCCATATTAAATGTAACCTTAAACCATGATTCATCAGAAAAATCCACCTTCTGCCACTTTTCCAAATGATCAACTAGAAGTTATTATTTGTTGCTCTTACAACTGAGATCCATGACAAGACTTTTGTCAGGTATTGTATGTGTTACAGACCTGATCACTGTGAATTCCTGCAGGGCCAGCCGGATGAGACGAGCCATGGGTGTGAATCCTGTGCCCGCTGCTAACATGTAGAGATGAGTGACATCCCGTAGGACTCGCAGAGTAAGGGAGCCTTCAGGGCCTCCTACAGACAGGGACGCTCCTGGAGCAAAAAACATCACATCACACAGTACTATTAACATTACCGCAGTTCATGCTTTTAATGACTATTTTACATGAAAACCATCTAATATTCAATATATATATATATATAAACATTAGGCTTGGGCGGTATCCAAATTTTGACACTGTCAAACCTCCTCCCTATTTTACCCCGGTATCCGGTATTACCGTGCATAATAAAAAAAATATGACGAAAGGCTCAGACAGTGTCACCAAAGTGTTGGCTTGTGCCTAAACCATTCAGAAACTGAATACCGTATATGCGACCTGAGGTTCACGGTCAGCTGTTTGTCTTGTTCGTATTAGAGATCTGCGTGAGACGGACGCACGCACGCACGCACACACAGAGCGAGAGAGAGATGCACAGCACCACGCACTCTCTCTCTCTCGCTCTGTGTGTATGTGTGTGTGTGTGTGTGTGTGTGTGTGTGTGTGTGTGTGTGTGTGTGTGTGTGTGTGTGTGTGTGCGCGTTTCGGAATAAAGCGCGGGAGCGGTCGGTAACGTAAAAGGGAGCGGTTGCGCGGTATCACTCCCGAGCGATCGAGCATACACGCATCCACATGTGTGTGTGTGTCTCTCTCAATTCACTTCAATTCAATAATTGCTTTATTGGCATGACAAATGTTACAAATGTATTGCCAAAGCAGTTATAAAGTAACATATATAACAAAAACAGTACTAACAGTAAATAGTAGTAGTAGTAAAAAAAGAAAAATGTAATAAATAAATAAATATTTACATATAATAATTAAACAAAATATCAACAATACATCATATTCTATATATCACATTAATATTCAATACATATTATTATTATTATTCAACATATATTATTCATACAAATCAATACAAAAAATAGATCAGAATGAACTGTACATTTAACAATCAACAATTTAGGATAAAACAGTAATAAAAACAATAATAATCAGTATATTAACAATGATTCATTTATAATCATCTATGTGTGTGTGTGTGTCTCTCTCTCTCTCATTCACACACACACACACACACACACACACACACACACACACACACACACACACACACATACACACACACACACACACAAACACACACACAAAGAGAGAGCACCAAGCGACACACAGACAGCATGCTCTTATTTACACACACACACAAACTGCAGGTGACTTGGTGCGCGACTCGAAATCTTACCTCGCCTCTCTCTCTCTCTCTCCACACTCACGCATACGCATTTGTAGGGATTAAATAAATATTTATTATTTAATACTTGTCTCCTATTTAAGTGCATTGTTTTTATGACGGTATAACGGTATTGAAACTGACACCGTTGCTATTTTTAGATCTCGCAGTGTACCATATTATCGTATTACCACCCAAGCCTAATATATATATTATTAATTATTATTATTATTATTATTATTATTATTATTATTAATTATATATTATTATTATATATATGTGTGTGTGTGTGTGTGTATATATATATATATAATTTTCTATTTATATATTTTTTAATCGCAAAATTGTCAGCAAATTTCTGGAATTACCACCACAAAATCAGTCATTTTTGTTGCAAAAAAAATACAAAAAAAACTGAAAAACAAGGGGGTCTGCATTAATTAGAAATGAATTAATTTCTAGAAAACTGGAAAATATTTCAATCTCATTTGCTGTGTTGTTTTTCCATCAACAATGTGAACCACAATGAAGAAGTGTTTAGACATTCTCCTCTGAATGCAACCTCGAGCCTTCTGTCCTTCTGGAGATTTGCCAGATTATACTTTTCCTAAATAAAATGCAAGGCAATCCCAGCTTATGCTAAATTGCGAATGCTATACTATGTTGATTTTTCATTCAGCCCTACTTAATTCCCTTCATGTTCACACGCTCTCAACTGGCCAAAACCACAGGTATCGGGACACAGTCACAGTTTCCTTCTTTAAAGAGAAGAAGTACGAACCAATAGGAAGGTTGGCGATGTGCGGGGTCAACACTCCATCCGGATAGACCTTTATCATGAGATGTATGTCTGAGCCCACTTCAGCACTGGACTGTGAGGGAGGTATTAGCATCTGATCCACTGCTGTGTAGGGTTTCACAACATCCGTACCTGCTCATCCAAACACACAAAAATGAAATGAAATTGTCAACTAGCGCTGCACAATATATCGCTTCAGCATTGATATCGCAATGTGAGCATTCGCAATAGTCACATCGCAAGATATGCAGTGTTGATGGTGGATTATAATTCATCGTTTGCATGCATTTTTTTAGGCTTGTGACTGTATGAGGTTTTTAAAAACATTCAGGCATTAGAAATTGTACCAATTGTAACCTTAATATTGATTAGTTGTGTTAAATTATTTATACAACAAAGACTATGTAGTGTTATTTTACATTTGATTATTCAATTAATGTATACCTGAATACTGATCGACTATAAGCTGACCAACGAGCGATCTGCTGATGAATTGACTGATTTAAAATGCTTAATAATGATTAAATTTATTAAATTATTTATACAACAAAGACTATGCAGTGTTATTTTACACTTGCTTATTTAATTAAAGTATATCTGAATACTGTTTGACTATTCTGTTCCATTTCCCGCTAACATTTGAGCGCTTTACACTTGGCTTAACAGCACTTTACATTGGCTGTTTCTCAATTCCAAGAACGCAGAGAACGGACTTGCGTTCTTGTGGAGAGCGGTCTTGCCACGTGTCCTCGGAAGAACGAACTCAGGAGACCGCGAGGGCAGAGAATGCGCCCTTGAGAAATGGGATGCTGCGTTCTTCCTGATGGTCATGTGACCTTTACGTGTTTTAAATGGAAATTATTTAAACATTACAGCACTCATACAACGATTTATTGTTTCCCCCCTCATCAAAATATATACTTTGCATAAAAACATTATAAATATACTCTGCACAATATAAATAAAACAGATTTTAATACGAATTTCAACAAACAAACACCCTTAATGTGTTTATTCCTTTATTAAGATGTTCATGTTAATGTTTACTTTCACCGTTTCATTTAGGGAAACTCCTGAGGTAAATAAGTCATATCTCTGAACCTTATTAATAAATCTAAATAAAATGCTGCGCTTCCCACCTCCAGTCGCAATGACTTCTGGGACTTCCAGAGCGAGTTCGGTGCTCAAGTCTGCATCAGTGCGTCCTCGATATCAAGATCACATCCGGGAAGTTTCACGCGTCCTCCGTACTTGCGGTCTTGAGTATTGGAACTGAGCAGCTGATGATGACGTTGCACGAGAACACGAGGACGCAAGACCGCTGAAGAACGCATATTGAGAAACAGCCATTGTGTTCATGTGCTCAACAGAAATGACTGTGATTGGCTGTGCAGGTCATCAGTTCACCAAACTCACCGCTGTTTACTGAGTGTCACCACAGATACGAAACGACTTTAAGATGCTCCTGTTCAACAGCGCACAAATGTTAGCAGGAAATGGACGCTTTTAAAATGTAAGTATTGACTGCTATCAAATTCCAGTATTGTGACAACACTACAATATATATAGCAGAATAACAAAACATCGCAATGTTCAAATTTTCCAATATTGTGTCAGCTGTTCTTCAATCAGCAGAACAAGTGATGTGTGAAATAGTCACGTATTACCCTGGACAGACGTTTTGAGGTAGACGTGTCTTCCCACAGGAACTTGCATACGTGACCCTGGAGGAAGCTGCAAACGCAAGAGCTGCGTGTTGTGTGTGACGTCTGTTTTCGAAAGCAGCACACACTCCCTGTAGAAGAGCCCTGTGACAAAACAAATGCTATTACACAAAGTATCAAAGGTGCTGTTTGTAGGTTTTTGACTCTTCTAAAGCAAATAAAAAATAGCATGATGTGTCTGCAGATATTTAAGAAACATGGGCATTCTTGTTTACCTGAAAAAACAATGCTGAAGACAGATATTCTGCTTTGAAAATGTGCATTATGTGATGAAACGGCTGTGTTTGTTTTGGTTATTTAACCCGCCCAATGCCAGTTTAGCCAATTATATTTCAGCAGCCCGGGTTGCTTTGTAAAAACTGCATATTTTATTCATTCAGGAAGGGTCTCAAAGCATGCATATGTGACTGAAATGTGACCTCCGGTGGACAGTATGTTACGTCCCGTAACTGTTTTATTTTTGTTTCTATATTGCAGTTTTTCTCCTTTGTTTTCTGATTTCTTTTGTTTACAGATTGATGCCACCTGAGTCCAATCTGCACAGCTAATCTATTGGGCTATAAAGGCTGGCTGCAGCCGACCAGAAGGACCAGATACCAGGGGCTTCTGACTTCTAGTTGTTTCATGTTTATAATGTGAACCAAGTTGCTGGTATGAGTAAGGGCCTACTCACACTATGCCATCCGTACCGTGCCCAGGCCCGTTTCCCGGATCGTTTGAGAAGTGTGAGTGCGCTGAATTGGGCTCAGGCACGGTTCACTTGGCCGGCCCTGGCCCGGTTGGAGGAGGTGGGCCTGAGCGCGGTTCACTTGGGCTTTGGCACGGTACGTTTGTAGTGTGAGTGCAAAACACGCTAAAGCCCGAAACTGAAAGCGAAACGTGACTTTTAAGGGAAGTCTCGATTCACATGGATTTATTAATAATTCTACTGTTCAGTGAACGCAAACTGTCGTAGTTTATTAAAGACCCAAACCCCTCACTGCACGACAGCTGCGCGGCTTCAGCAGACCTCCTCATTCCTGCAGCACGAGAGCAGGATGATTATGAGCGCCAAAAGTGCCGGTTCTGTTCGGCGAAATATCTGACTGCGTGTCACCGCATCCCTAAGGACTGTTTGGCGAGATATGACTGCATGTCACTGCATATTAAATGACTTAAACGATATCACTAGAGAAATCTCCACTGTGCTACTGGGTGAGAGCGCTTCTCACTGAACAGTGCAGAATCGATGACAGAAGCGTGCCCAGGCCCGATTGTGGTGTGAGTGCTTTGGCCCGGTTCGGGGCAACTGTACCTAGTGTGAGTACGGCCTGAGGCGTGGGGTGTCTTTTATTTTAAAACCTTTTTCTCCTGTTTTAGTGGGTAAGCAGGGAGAAATGGAAGTAATATGTATTTGCTTTCTTTTGGAAATGTTTATTTTGTTAGATAAGTTAGTTTGTCTTAAATTAGTTATTGGCTATTTTGTTTGTTATTTTTGGACCCCCATATCCTGAGGTATTATTTTTGTTTTGTATTGTTTCTTTAAAATTTAAGATATATTATTTCATTTGATCAGACAATTAATCAATGGTTGCCTGATGGTGATCAGAATATTAAGAAGGTGTTGACTGTTGATTCTGGGTCTGGAAGCGCTTCTCTCCCATCTTCCTTCATTTGTTCGTTCCTAGCTGTGTTTTTACCTCTAGATTTAAGTGGGAACATAACAAGTAGCAGACTCAGAGTTTGACATGAGGTGGTTATTAATTAGCAAATATTATAAATATTACGAAGGTAAACATTTAGTGTAGGCATGGGCTGGTATAAGATTCTGATGGTATGATAAGCTTGGATAAAAATATCACGGTTTCATAGTATTTTGATTACTGCTCTAATATATGTGCTTTTTAATTGTTTTAAATTATTTTTTCCTCTTTGAACACAATATATGTAATTTTAAGAAATATTTATAGTATTTTGGAGCAGTAAACATGTTGGGCTAAACCATTTAAATTAATCATTGACTTCTGCCGTCTTCGTTAGTTTCGAAAACATAGGTTTCTTTACAATTTGAAATGACATCTTTGGAAATATTTTCTGCTGGAGATACTGCTGGCTTAAAAAAAAAAAAAAGAAAAACATGACTAAAAAATCTTACCCATACCTTAGGAATGGTATAGCAGAAAATGTTGCCGGTTTTAAAACCTTTTTAAAAGCTTTTCCAAACCACAGTATACCTTGAAAGCAGTTATCGTCTCTAATTTCGTGACCAGGTTACAAAGTAATGATGAAGAATCCCTGTTTTACACTGGGTCACAGTATTAAAGTTTAATTTCAAACGATTTTTTTTTTCAAGATCTGAGGTGAAATATCTGCTGCTGCTTTCAGTAGTATGGCAATAAATGTCATGTAAAATGGCATTCAAACTCACATTATTAGCATTTACACTGAATAAAGCACATGAGGTCTATCTGAGGTGATCATTGTCAGTTTTCTGTTGTTCAGCAGCAAGAAAAAGTAAAATAATAAATTTATAAAATTTATAAATAAATAAAATTTATATTTTAGGTGTTGGTTATAACAAAAACTCCTTTTAACATGGAGAATATTCCTTCTATTGCCTGCCATTGCTTTTATAAAGAACACGATTTAAATCAGCCTTTAGGCTCGACTGTCGACTCTCTCCTCTTGGTCCTCATTCTGTCAACCTGCGCTTGCCTAGTTACTTAGTTCAACCACTGGGTGTCAAACTTACATAATGCACCTTTAACTATCCGCTTGTTAAGTGGTGACGTGTTTGTGATGTATGTAATACTGTTTCCGGGTCCAAGCCACCATTCATTTGAGTGGAGAAATCATTGGTTTATGATCACGTTTTATTCCTATCACAAATTAAAGTTAATTTTATATAAAGTCATAGTGTACACAACAATCTCTGGGCTTGCTGCATAACAAATACCAAAAATTTAACAACTTATAAAAGAAATGAATCACTTTCTGGCCATCGGATATTTGGCATGGACATATATACTGCGATCGTGATTTTCGAAAGCATTAAATCACTTTGTAAACGTTTATATATCACCATTTCATGAGTCTCCCCATTCAGTTGAATAGAGCACTTGGACCCAGAAGCCGCTTTGCGTGACGTCACACTTGACAAGCGGATAGTTAAGATTAACTAAACTAACTTAAATAATCTACTGCAATTCGTTTTTATTATGGTGCTTGTTTGATATTGTTGCTAAAAGACACTAAAATGCTCTGACATCAAATCCGGTTTGAAGTATAAAATAAACGCAATGAGAAAGAAGTTATATACGATGCTCAACATATATGAGTTCCCTCTTTTACAAATCTCTTATTTAGATGAATATTTACTATAGGAAGCTTTATAATATTATCATGTGCATATACATTCGATTAGTCAATACTGAAGCCAAATCTGGAGCTCATCTAACAAAACAACTTATGACAACGGTCCAAAATTAGCACACCCAAACTTATGTTAGGAAAAAATATGAAATAAAAAAAACAAATAAGAGCAAAACTCGAGAGAATCAAAAAATGTATAACATTTTGTTGATTTGTAATATTTTTCCAGTATTTCACATGAATTTACATGTATTATCGTTTCTATTTCTAAAGATGTTTGGTGACTAAAATATTATTTTCATAAATATATCAGTTTAATAAATCTGTTTTGTTCAAATGCACCAAAATATATCACCAATATTCACTGAAAAATGGATAAAAATATTCGCCTCACAGCAAGAAGGTTGCTGGTTCGAGCATTAGCTGGGTCAGTCGGCATTTCTGTGTGGAGTTTGCATGTTCTTCCCGCATTCATGTGGGTTTACCCACAGTCCAAAGACATGCACTATTGGTGAATAGGGTAAGCTAAATTGTCCGTAGTGTATGAGTGTGTATGGGAGTTTGCATGTTCTTGAAAAATCAGGTTTGCAACTCACCTCGATCTTTACATTGAATGAATGTGTCATGGTGTTCAAGCGATTGCCCCAACTGCGTCCACTTTTCTTTGACGGATTTGCGCAGGCACAACTGAACCTTTCCAACAGAGTGGGCTGTCTGCACTATTAGTAGAGGAAAACAGAGAAGCACTTATATTATTGATGTGCCTATCCATACAGTTGAAGTCAAAATTATTCGTCCTTTTGTGACTTTGTGTCTTCAAATATTTCCCAAATGATGTTTAACTGAGCAAGAAATTTTTCACAGTATTTCCTATAATATTTTTTTCTTCTTGAGAAAGTCTTATTTGTTTTATTTCGGCTAGAATAGCTGTATAGAAGTGTCTTAAAGAATATCTAGTCTAATATTATTTACTGTCATCATGGCAAAGAGAAAATAAATCAGTGATTAGAAATTAATTATTAAAACTATTATGTTTAGAAATGTGTTGAAGCAATCTTTCCGTTAAACAGAAATTGGGGAAAACATACACAGGAGGGCTAATAATTCTGACTTCAACTACATTTTAAAAGTGATAGTTCACTCAAAAACAAACATTGTCATAATTTACTTAATCTGAACACAGTGGGTTGCTGGCACCCATCGCCTTCAATAATACTTTTTCCTACTATGAGTGCCAGCAACCAGCATTCTTCCAAATATCTTCTTTTTGTGTTCAAAAAAATACTTAAAAATCCCTTAAAAATAACCAAAATAAATAAAGTATTCATGAGCAATATCCCACTTGTAGCAGTGCGATATGGCTGTATATCAGCACAGGTGGGAGGTATATGTTGGTTCGAAACTGCAGGCCAAGTGCTTTAGTGTCCAACCATTGACTATATACAGCCATATTGCACTGCTACGAGTGTGATATTGTGTTTATACAACAGCTCGACGACATAATTGTGTATATAAAAAAGAAAATCAAACACGAGTCTCAAAACCCTTTTGTAAGAGGAACTACTTTCTTCCGCCATTCATTCATATCTGCAGCTGATAGCTACTTCACCAACGTCACTTAAGAGTGACTATTTGAATGATTCTCTAGCGTAATGTCTAAAGTGATGACAAAACAGCTCACATTTTAAGATTATAAGGCTAAACAGCATGAAATGCCATCAATCTAGAGCAGGGGTCACCAATCTCGGTCCTGGAGGGCCGGTGTCCCTGCAGGGTTTAGCTCCAACTTGCCTCAACACACCTGCCTGGATGTTTCAAGTATACCTAGTAAGATTAGCTTGATTAGCTTGTTCAGGTGTGTTTGATTAGGGTTGGAGCTAAAATCTGCAGGACACCGGCCCTCCAGGAACAAGTTTGGTGACCACTGGTGTAGTGACAGTTCCCAGTATTTTCTGTTGTAATCGGGAGATCACAATAATTAACCCTGAAAAAGCCAAAGCAAAGCAAACACCAGCAGATTACTATGGTATAAATACAGCACTACAACATACAAAAAAGAGGGATCGACTAAGAATGTCAGCTAATATACAATGATTTAATCAAGTTACAAGTTTTTCCTCCCCTAAGCACTTATTATGCGCCCTCTATCGCCCTCTTGCGGTGGAACGTCAACTGTCTTTGCTCTGCTCAGTATGACAGGCTGATGGCCATGCACTGTAATATCCTTAAAAATAAACGGCATAGCTGCAATCTAAACAACTAAATTCTTGCCTAAAAAATCCCCAAAAGTACATGATGTTGTCCAACAGCTGCAATATTTGTCAAACTGTAGTGAGTTTATTGATTCGATGTCTCTCTATGTGGGCGGAGTAATACAGAAGGGTGAGATGGCTGTACAGTTATCAGCCAATCAGATTCGAGAACCAGACAGAACTGTTGTATAAATAACAATATTATTAGATGATACAGTTGTACCCCCACAGTGCTTTTCACACACAAGAAGTCTGATCTACTTTGGCAAACTACTCACCATCAACATGATCTTGAACTCTACTGGACAGGCCTGAAACAGAAAGAGTTTAATAAACCTTTAATAAACTTCAGATTTGTCATTTAAAACATTCAGAGTGTTCTGGGAAGGTAAATCTGACCTAAACTTACCCAAAGTAAATCTAATGTAAACTATGTTCAACCTTGTTTAAAAGCACTGATGAAATATGCGCATATTTTAATCAACCATGTATGTCGGATTGAACATAAGCACTAATATTAGGACTTTTTTAACGTGGAAGCACATAAACATAAAAATACAATCTGTATTAGGCAAAATACTATAGATTTTACAAATTATATGTTAAATATACATTAAACAGCACACATATAAAAGGGGCCCAATTCTGAGCCTAGTGGAACACCTTTATTTAGGGAAGGGTGATATGTTATTATCTGCCATTTACAGCTGAAGTCAGAATTTTTCGCCTGTGATTTAAATGTTTAAATATTTCCTAAATTATGTCTAATAGGAAAAGGAAATTTTCACAATATTTCCTATAATATTTTTTCTTCTGGAGAAAGTCTTATTTGTTATATTTCGGCAATAGTAAAAGCAGATATTAATTTTTTAAAAACCATTTTAAGCTCAATATTACTCGCCCCCCTAAGCAATATTTGTTTTCAATTATCTACAGAATGAACCATCGTTATACAATGACTTGCCTAATTAACCTAGTTAAGCTTTTTAATTGTCACTTCAAGCTGAATACCAGTATCTTAAACAATATCTGGTAAAATATTATGTAAGAATGGGTTTTAACCACAGCGGTTCGAACTGTAGTTCTGCCGAATGACTAAAAAGTAACAGTATTAATGGTAAAAAACTGTACATTTCTACTCAAACCATTCTTCTGCAATCTCATACCAAAAACGGAAATAAGGGCAGTATTAATAGCTATAAATGTGGGAGAGCGTTGAAATTATGTGATTGTATTATAATGCAATTTGAAGCAATTAAGTGTTGATGTTAAATCAAAAGCAATTCACAAATACTTGAAAATGAAATGATTTAATGACAATAACTTGCTATGGTTACAACTGATTTAAGTACAAATAACTGTATAAAATGATAAAATATGAAATGATAAGACATATGATATTAATTGTACCCAGCTTAAATGTAAAATTAAAGTTAACAGAGGTAGAAGGAGAGACACAGGTGGAGGGAAAGAGAGAGACAAAGGCTGCGTCCGAAACCGCCTACTACTCAGAAGGTACTACTCGGCCGTTAGAAAAGTACGCTCTATACAGTATGAATATGAAAAGTATGAACTGAATTCGGACGTACTACATCCGCCATTTTGTCATGGTCACGTGACCTACCTGCGTCAGTTGCGTCGCTTTACACCCATTCATGAATTCGATCGCGGGGCATCATGGGATAGCGCTGCAGGCATGGGATGCAAACTCTTGAATCTCACCGGAAGTAGTGAGTCATCCGGGTACTTCTCGCCTACTGATTCTCGAATTCTATGAATTCAGACGTACTACTCGACTCGCATACTGATTTTAGCGTACTATATAGTATGGAAGCATGCGGTTTCGGATGCAGCAAAAGAGAGCAGGCCCAGAAGTTAACCTGATTGCAGTAGTGTCAGAGAAGATAGACTCTAGAGGAGGAGAATAGCAGAGCAGGAGAGAAACAGACCGGGAAAAGACAGGTCAGGAAAAGAGAGAGAGCAGAGTTTTACACCTATTTTGTATCTTTCTTGACCATGTGACTAAAGCCCAAATATTGAGACATTCAAACTGACCAATCAACATGTGACCACATCATAGGGTTGTAACGGTATGAATTTTTTACGGTATGATAATCGTCTAAAACAATACCACGGTTTGACGGTTTCGCGGTATACGGTTACAAATGTTACAAAATAATAGAACAGTGAAGCAAATTTGACTTTTTCCAAATAATATATTTTTAGTTACTATAAACAACACCACTTACAATGAACAAATAAAAATAATAAAATAATAAATAATGTGTCAAAGTCCAAATAAAGTCCAAATAAACATGGTGCAAATCCTCAGTAAAAAATAGATATAAATATTTACTATACTATAAATAGTTACATAACGAAACTAGATTCAATATGGAACATCCTTAGGTTTTATGTGCCAGCATGGATATGGTTGTCTATCGATATGGATTTGGATATGGTTGTCTGCAATGCAGACAAGCAGCTGCATCTTCATTTGCGTCTTTTGAAAACAGCAAGAGCAGCAGTTCGTCTTTGCTGTGTCACTGTTTTGTCATGTTTCTGTGCTGCTGTGCATGCAAAAGTACTTAGTATGAGAATTATTTCATGCAAAACTTTTTTTTTTTTTGCGTTTTATTTAGCCGCGCATAAATGTATGCCTATCTCTCATTCCGTGTTGTTCAAAAAGCTTGGTCCACAAACAAAAGCGAAACCTATGCTTATTGGTTGTGATATAGCGAGTTTGAACCAATCTGGGCATGGAGGAGGGACAATGCATCAATGTATCATGTCTGATTTGTCCGGAGACACAGTGACGAGCGTTTCTTTGTCAAATCAGCGTTGTCAAATGTTGATGACGTAACCGCACTGATTCCGGAGCCTCTGAAAGTCCGCGAATGTTATGTGATACAGCACTGGAAAGCTGAGATTCTCTTCTTTATGCCAATCTTTGAATTGTATGAATCGGATCAGCGGATCAAAAGTTATTAAACATTTAAGAGCAATACTTATTTTTAGCCGCGGGCGGCTGTCTCTGTCTTTAAGGGTTAAAACCGTTGATATGCAATTGTTCATGGTATGATAATCGTGCACGTTCAAATCGTGGTAAACCGTCATACCGGTATATTGTTACAACCCTACCACATCATAAAACCCCCATCAGTATCTGCCTTTGGAGTCAGTATGGACCTTCTTGAGTCAAAAAGACATGTTTTGTCATATAATGCGCATGATAATTCAGCCTCTTACAATTATGTACTGTCACGATGGCAAAGATAAAAGAAATCAGTTATTGGAAATGAGTTATTAAATCTATCATGTTCAGAAATGTGTGTCTAAATGTGTTAAAAATGTGAAATCTTCATTCTGCTAAACAGAAATTGGGGGAAAATATACAGGAGGTAATAATTCAAGAGGGCTAATAATTCTCTACATATACAGTGCTGAAGTCATTGCATACAGAAATTGAAAACACTTGTAAACAATGTATGGCTGGAGAAATGCAGAAAGACTCACGCCAGTAGAGAAGGTACGACATCCTGCCCAACAGCATCTCTACTCTGAGATTATCATCCTGTAGATCCACCACTGCACAGCCGGCGCTGGGAATCTGCGATAACAAAGACACTTGTTTGACATTAATGTTGTTTTAATTACTATTTTTGTTTTCTATTACTTTCTACAAGAGCTGTGCAATATATCGCAAAACTATCATTATCACGATAACAGCATATAAAATGTGTATCTAGCATTTCTGAAAAGATCTCCGTCCACACTATACCGCTGAAAACGCACATCGGGTGACCACACACACATACCCACACAAACACTGTCAATGCACTGCAGTGTATGCATGCATTTGAGCTCAAGCTTTCAGCGGGTGCTTTGCGCACAAAATCCCAGAGAGCAGAAGACGTCGGACAGTTTATCAAGGACGTACCGCTGGATCGCATCTCACTATAGGTGTTAAACGTGATATTTATTCAATCTTGTCTCTATCTAACAACTCTTCAGTCTTTTGAATCTATCACGTAACGCGTCACAGCATCAGTACACTGCTTCAATCTTTCGCTTTTACACTTATACTTAGTAATTTTAGTGTAAACCTCAGATACTGTTGGTTGGATCCTGTTGGTGGTACAGCTTTTTACCAAACAAATTTATTGACGCCATTATATTGACACGGATCACTCTGCCTATTCATGCCAGAGTCCAGTTAGTGTGTAACTTATCTTTATGTATGATTTGGTTATGGGTAAAACTAAGACCAGTAGGTCAGGTAGTTGAAATGGTAGGCTACTCGTAATTAATCTGTTATGAATTAATTAATTATTCATAAATAATTAATTCACCGCTGCCTACGAAGTCGATACCATCATCCATCATGATGTTTTACATTAGGCATCGTGTGATGCCAAATTGGTCAACATCTCCCAACCCTAGCGTGAACCGTTTTTTAGACTGAAAATGTCATTAATTAGATCTGATAAATAACTTTAACCTGTTTATTTTAATATCATTACATAAATAAATTATTTAAAACATAAATAAAACAATAAATTGTCATTTTTCTAGGGGAACTGTTTTGTCGTAAGTCAGTAATCCCCAATCTTTTTATCCCCCTTTTAGACCGGTTAACACCTGACAATTTTACCATGGCCCAATGGGGGAGGGGAATGCACTCAACTGCGTGCACCTGGAAGGTGTGAGCGCATTGTGCCACATGCGCGTCACTCCCAATATGAAAATAAAGATTTGTTTTAAATATCCATTGGCAATAACAAACTTGCACGCAGAAAAGCCGTGATATGTGAACAGCCCCTAGAGTCGCCATCATTTGCGATCTCCGGCAGTTTATCTTCTTGCACAGACATGCTGGATTCACCTGATTTGTTGACAAATGGGTTGTGGCATTCCTTGGCAGTCTCTGTGGGTCCTTCACTGGGTCTTTTACTCTTCCAGTTTCCAAAGAAGTCTGCTTCTTACTCATTTTGCTAGCTTGTGCGTTAAATTTTGGCGCTCAAATGACCGAGATGGGGCATCGCGGTGGCGGAGTGGGTAGCGATGTTGCCTCACAGCTAGAAGGTCGCTGGTTCGAGCCTCAGCTGGCTCAGTTGGCATTTCTGTGGAGTTTGCATGTTCTCCCCGCATTTGTGTGGGTTTCCCCCACAGTCCAAAGACATGCACTATTGGTGAATAGGGTAAGCTAAATTGTCCGAAGTGTATGAGTGTGAATGAGTGTGTATGGGTGTTTCCCAGTGTTGGGTTGCAGCTGGTTGGGCTGCGTAAAACATATGCTGGATGGGTTGGTGTTCATTCCGCTGTGGCGACCCCTGATTAATAAAAGGGACTAAACCAAAAAGAAAATGAATGAATAAATGACCGAGAGGTAACCGGAAAAAAAAAAGATTGTTTTTCAAAATAAAAGACATTTCAAAATAAAAGATAGTTCAGACTTAGATAATTAATAAAATGGAAATAATTAATGATTTCTTGTGTGGCCCGATACCAATTGACCAATGAACTGGTACCGCTCCGCAGCCCGGGGATTGGGGACAACTATCGTAAGAAATGCATTATCAATAGTTTCTACTTCATGAAAATGAGCTACACTGACCTTTCGCTTGGTGTAAACAACAATATTAACAGTGCCATCTGTCTGGAACCAATCATACCTAAAGAGGAAGAAACAAATCACATACAAGAATCAGCCAGCGTCAGTGATACATTTTATTATTTTTGATTTTGATTTAAATATTATATATTATATATATATATATATATATATATATATATATATATATATATATATATATATATATATATATATATATATATATATATATATGATATCATTTTAGGTAGTATTTTGACACTTCTGTTATTCAGCAATGTTTAATATTTACAGTAATTTTACTTTTTGGATAAGATTGCAATGATTATAGTTCATTTGATACCAAACCTTTAATTATCATTTATAAGGAATTTATAAAGCATGAATAGTCCTCACTTTAAATTAGGTCACAAAACTAGATGAAGTTGAGTTAATAAAACATTTGTTAACATACATAGTTAACTATTAATATATGCCTAAATAATAAGAATTATAAATGTTGATTTCAATAGTTTATTAATCGTTTACTAACTCATTCTGAATGATCCTTAAAACCCTCAACTACTCTTAAATACAACTGGTTTGTAAATAACGCAATACTTCATTTAGTAATGAAAAATTTATCATTAACAAAGTATGAAAGTACAATTATTAAGCACATTATACATGTGGTTGTAAGTCAAGAATAGAGCATTTGTAGCTGCAGTTATAAACTGCTTACTAACGCTTATTAATGTAGAGTTACTGCCAAACAGATAATGAATTCACTAGATGCTAATGCTCAGTAAATGACTCATATATGTAGTTATTATAAAGTGTTACCAAAAAGGCTCATTTCAAAGCCCTTCACTAGACCTTTACTAAAGATTAAATAGAAACTAAATCAAACAGAGCATTCAGACGTGTGGCAGGCCAGTTTAATTGTTATATTTATGTATACAGATGAAATTGAACCATACCGAGGACGATGGTCTTTGGCAGGAAGAGGAGCAGATAAAGGCTCTGGTCTTAAAGATGGAGGCGCAGATAAACCTAATATGAAGAAAACAATACATATACTTAATAACCAGCAGAGTAAGACATAACATAATTGCTTACTCAGCATTTCCAGTTAAAGTCAGAATTATTCGCCCTCCTGTGAATTTTCAAATATTTTCACAGTATTTGCTATAATATTTTTTTCTTCTGGAGAAATGTCTTATTGGTTTTAGTTTGGCTAGAATAAGAGCAGTTTTTATTTATTTTAATCATTTTAATATTATTAGCCACCTTAAGCAATACTTGTTCTCCATCAAAAAACAATGATTTGCCTAATTACCCTAACGTGCCTAATTAACCTAGTTAAGGCTTTAAATGTCACTTTAAGCTGAATACTAGTTTCTTAATGGGCACCTATAGTGAAAAATCTAATTTCAATTAATATTTCAAGAAGCCGATGTAGCATATCATATCACTTACATTCCCGCATAAAACATGCTTTCTAGTGTGAAAATGTTGCGCAATTTTTATCAAATTCATTAAGCAATGGAAGATCAAGCTGCATGTGCTGTGGCCTTGCTCCACTTAATTTTCCAATGTGTCCATATGTCTGAAATATTCTAAAGCAGCAATACTGTTTTGCATTGTCATATAAGATTCCCGCTTATATATATATATATGTGCATTACTGCACATCAGTAAACCGCCAGTAACTTTTTTATTGTATGCTCCTGTTAGAAATCATTGCAAATAATTGGAAATCCGGCGATTAATAATTAAACCCTTGGGAACAACTGTGATCAAAACCAAAGTTCACGTGACGGTGTTCTCTGGACTCCTCTGAAGCGGTGGACTTCTACATACTAATTGCTTGTCGCCGAACCGCGTCATAGCTCATTACTATAAAGTTGACTTGATTTCAACTCTCCTCGACGCTCACACCGGCAAAGATGCGCCACGCTGCTCCTCGCCACTTATCACCATTAAAAATGATTGATTTCTGGCTACTTTGACGCTCTCGACGCTTCGTGTTAATTCAGGAGGGCTAAGAACTCTGACTTTTATATATTATATATTTTTATTATACTTTTATATATTTAAAATTGCTCATATAGATGACTCTGAGCTTGAGCTCGTACCGTTTAAATGAGTGCTCTCAGTCTTCTCTGTGTGAGCTGCAGAAACCACAGAAGCATGTAATCAGGCTAGTAAACATCAACATTATTTCTTTAAAAATCTGATTTCGGCTTTGGTTCTGAATTTAAAAGAACATTCTGGGTTCATTCGAACTATATCTTCTCTAAAGACGATTTTTTCTTAAAACAAGACTAACAGAATATTTGAGCATGTGTATCACGAGTAAAAATCTTCCAACAAGTTTTATAGTACTAAATAACTCAGTACCTTACTCAGCACAGTACATCATATCCATGAACACTGAGAAGTAGCTCCTCTAACACACTGTTCTTTCATACACTCTCAAAAATAAAGATACACAAGATGTCAATGAAGTGGTGACTTCTCCAAAATGTTCATATTTACCATGAAATACCTTTAAAGAACACAATAATACCAAGAAATGTCAAAAGGTATACTTATTTACTGTTTGGGTACTAATATGCACCTTTAAGGCATCAATTTGGGCCTTTTAGGTACCATTTTAAAGTTTCTAAAGTGTAGAAAGCATGCTATTTTGTTTATTAAAGGCACAATATCAAAGATATCATCATTTTAAATCCCAAAATCACTAGAACATTCATTCATTCATTCATTTTCTTGTCGGCTTAGTCCATTTATTAATCCGGGGTTGCCACAGCGGAATGAACCGCCAACTTATCCAACAAGTTTTTACGCAGAGGATGCCCTTCCAGCCGCAACCTATCACTGGGAAACATCCACAAACACTTTCACACACACACTTGTACACTACGGACAATTTAGCCTACCCAATTCACCTGTACCGCATGTCTTTGGACTGTGGGGGAAACCGGAGCACCCGGAGGAAACCCACGCGAAGGCAGGGAGAACATGCAAACTCCACACAGAAACGCCAACTGAGCCGAGGCTCGAACCAGCGACCCAGCGACCTTCTTGCTGTGAGGCGACAGCACTACCTACTGTGCCACTGCCTCGCCCATCACTAGAACAGTGTTATATATTTTGCTGACTTGTGTACTTAAGTTTCAAATAATATTCAAATTCAAAGAAAAAAGCAATTTTATTTAGAGAGAATGTTCTGTGTGTTTATTTCATCAACGTCACGCATCCTTGATTTCTATTTTAGTTTTCATTTGTTTGTTGTGAATGCACGCCCTCTAGTGGCCAAAATTGCATACTGCTAGAATAGCAAGTTGCATACTGTAGCTGCTTCAATAGGACAAAAAATTTGTCATCCCTAAAGTTACTGATTATTTAATAACATTTAACAACATGAGGCGATTTGGTTGTATGAAAACGATTCCAGATTGCATTTAGCTGAACTGTTTTTTTTTTTTTGTTTTTTTTTTGCAATTTTAGAACACAGAACATAAAAGGGCAATAACAACATTATATTAACATCCAATCAAGTACAATATAAGAAGAAGAAAACAAACAAAAAAAAAAAAAACAATAACAATTATTCAAAAAGAAAAATGTAAGGCTTTAAAATAATGAACAGTTCTTTTTACTTTGGTATTTTTTGTTTCTTTTATCGTGCATAGGTAATGACTTATAAAGAAGAGAGTATTGTTCATTTATTTTATGGTTGTATTTATACACAATTGTTTTGGAGTGATCTTTTCTTTTTTATTAAGCAGAGTACGAATACTGCATTGGAATTCAAAGAAAAAGATGTTGTATTTTTTTATGAGAATACAGTTGACTATTTGGAATATTATTAATTTGCTCATTATATATGGAAAATGTTTTATTCATAAATGTAAATGGGCTGTGAAAAAACCTAATTTTACTCAATTTAGCTGAACTCTTGCTCACCTTGTAGAGCAGGGCTGGGCTTTACTGCCATCCTCCCCACCAAACACTCCTTCAGCATGGACTCATAATTCACCCATCGGTGGACCTAGAGTGGACAAACAATCACATATGAATTCATTACAACAGTATTAATATCAAAGCACTCTTATATATTAGTTGATTACATAAATGCATAAAAAGGCTACATTTTAATACTAAGTTCAATAATTGTTCCTGTCATTAAGACATTTTTTGGCCTCTATTTTTGGTTAGGTCAAAAGAAATACTATCTGATGCATGTATATTTACATGCACATTTCAAAGCAAATCTGAGGGGAATCGAAAATGAAAACTGAAATGAAAAAGTGTCAATAAAAGGAAAGCTTAGATTTACATTTTCATTTGAATTGTGTCACTATTATAGCGTGAACATTAATAACACGCTTTGTAAAAACTGTGTTTGCATTTTATTTTTCAGTTTGGCTTTTTATTTTAATATTGGCAGTCTTGAAAATGAAATGTTAAATTGGCAACTTCATTTTAATTATCAATTTGACTCGGACGATGTGTTGTCAAAGTGAAAATGAAAATTAAATAATTCCATTTTGTTTTCAATTTTGGCAGATATTTTGCGAACAGTGTTTTAAAATGAAATTGTTAATCTGATTTTCATTTCCAATGTTTATTTGATTTATTTAAAACTGGCAGGATTTACCTTCCCTAACATATAAGCACAGTACAGTGGTAATGTCCAACATATTTATGATGTTTAAAGCGGCTGATAATAATAAATATTATTAATAATAGGAATTAATCTGCCATGTTTTTGAACTGTACATAGCTGTAGCTTCTTTACTGAGCCTACTACGCTATTGTATTTCAATACGGCTCATTATGGTGGTACTTGGAGAGACAATTGTTTTCTGAAGTGGTACTTGATGAAAAAAGTTTGAGAACCACTATTCTAGTGTTTTTGGCTATTTTAATACATATTGTGCCTTTTATGGCTTTGCTGATGGAGGGTTTACCTCGTCAAACAGGTCAGTGCTATCAATCCCAGCAGCCCGCATTAACTCCTCTTCCCCACCAGGGTGGAAATCCATGTAGGCACTCAAGTTATAGACCATACCTGGAGGGAGAGAAATCCATCACTTAAATACATTCATTCATTTTCCTTCAGTTTAGTCCCCTGTTGTCAGGCATCGCCACAGCGGAATGAACCTCCAACTTATCCAGCATATGTCTTACGCATATGTTTTATCCAGCATATGTTTTACTTCCAGTCGCAACTCATCACTGGGAAACATCCATACACACTTATTGTTGTGCAAGTTACTTCCAAACTGCAATGCATTACAGATTACTTGTTACTGTTGTTTAAAAGTAATCCCTTACCTTACAATAAAGTTTTGTATTGAATTTAAAATATTACTTCTCACCTATAAAGCTACAAATAATCGAGCTCCTGTTTATCAAACCAACCTTCTGTCTCGCTACAATCCAACTCGCTCTTCAAGATCTCAAAACTCAGGGCTTCTGGTACTACCTAGAATAGCAAAGTCTACTAAAGGAGGTCGAGCCTTCTCATTTATGGCTCCTACACTCTGGAATAGCCTTCCTGATAACATCCGAGGCTCAGACACACTCTCTCAGTTCAAAACTAGATTAAAGACCTGTCTGTTTAGTAAAGCATACACTCAGTGCATCACTTAGCCGGTTTCCACACAGGCTTCTGCATCTTGTTTATATACACTATGAGCAGCAGCTACGCTAATTATTCTCTTTATTCTCCATTTCCACCTGGGGATACTCATCCAGAGGTCCTCAGATTATGCGGAGTCACTGATTGATCCAAGACCAGTGATGAGATGATCCCAAGCCTTCCATAATCCGGGACCAGGCCGTATCCTGAGCTGCTGCTGTGCTGATGGTCAAAGGGGAGTGGAGAGCATGAGACTGATTCCAGCGACGCTCCAGGGACAGACGAGTCTTCGCTGAAGCCAGCTTCTAGCCTCCACCGCTGAGACTGCAGCTCTGCACAAGACATTTGGCCAGCGGAGAAATTAAAATGGTCGTGCCCAACTGAGTCTGGTTCTCACAAGTTTTTTTTTTCTTTGCTCTCCCATCAGGTGAAGTTTTTTTCCATCTCCGCTGTCGCCAATGCCTCGCATGGTTCAGGATTGGTAGAGCTACGCATCATTGAATTTGCTCTTCAGTGTTTGAACTCTCAGTAATGATTAAACCACACTGAACTGAGCTAAACTGAACTGAACTTAAACACTAAAAACTGAACTACCCTGATCCAGTTACTATGACCATTTATGTGAAGCTGCTTTGACACAATCAACATTGTAAAAGCGCTACACAAATAAAGCTGAATTGAATTGAAAAAAAAATTGAATAATGTATTCACTGACACTTTCGGACAGTTTAAAGTAAGCTTACTAATGAAAAGAGTTGATAAACTATCAATAACAACACCTCTAATGCACGTCCAGCAGTCTTTTTTGGTGTTGTGTTTCTTCAGCTCGTCTTCTGTGACCTCGATCAGTCGACCTCTCAGTCCTGTTAAATCCTGTCCACTTTTGGTCAGTCGGATCCAGTCCAGCAAACTGTGACCAGGCTTCAGCACCACCTGAATTAAACTGAGGTAAAGTTAGTTTTACATTCAAGCATTCGTTGATTTTTGAACAGTTACAACATGTGACATGCTCCCTATTTAGTTTGGCACGCCACTTTGAGTATTCGACTGAGGTTAAGCTGGCTTTATATTCACACATTCAGACTTTCTTCTTAATAATATACAATAGTTTCAGAAATCTGCTAATTCTAAATAGAAAAATCATATTAGCATCCAGCGACTTTCAAAGTATATTGTTCAGTCAATTAAATAGTGCTAATGTTGTTTCAGACCCAATACTCAAAGTAGGGCTGCTCGATTTTGGGAGAAATCCTAATTGCGATTATTTTGGTCATAATTTTAATCACGATTATTCAAAACGACTATCAGTTGAAGCCACAATTATTAGCGCTCCTGAGAATAAAAACAAATATAAAAAATTCCCAAAAGATGTTTAGCACAGCAAAAATTTTAACAGTATTTCCCCTAATATTTTTTCTTCTAGGCTTATTTGTTTTATTTTAGCTAGAATAAAAGCAGGTTTAAATATTTTAAAACCCATTTTAAGGTCAATATTATTAGCTCCTTAAGCAATATATTTTTGATTGTCTGCAGAAGAAACTACTGTTATACAATATAATATACAATATATAATATTTCCAGGTAATTTAGTTCATTTAATTTGTTTGTTTGTTTGTTTTTTGGCTTGTGATCACTCTAAAGCGATGCTTATTTTAAATTTTAATTTTTCCATAATAAATCTATTTAATTACTCTCAACGGAGTGTCCGAGTTTGGTTGTCGACCGAAGGGGATCTTTTTTTTGTGTTTAGCAAATCCACCACCCATAACACAGTTTTTTTGTTTATTATACCCATGTTGTTTTCCCGTTAGACTTAAGGCGTAAGAACAAGACTTCAAAACATCATTAACACCATTTATTTGACTGCACAATGTTGTACTTTGACAGGCATTGGCTGCTAATATGATTTCTCTATTTAAAATGTGCAAATAATACTTTTGTGAAGTTTCATTATTAAGGAGAAAGTCTGAATGTGCGAAAATTAAACCCACTTTACTTCAATAACTTGTAGCATTGTCCCTATATTGTTTACATTGAGGTAAAGTTGGTTTTATATTGGGATATTCAGACATTCTCCTTAATAATATAATGTAAGTAAAGTATTCTTGCAAATTCTAAATAGAGAAATGATATTAGCAGCCAATCACTATCAAAGTACAATACTGTTCACAGTGAATTAGATAGTGTTAACGTTGTTTAGAGGTCATACTTGCATGCTAATTCCGATCAAATATTCAAAGTAACATGGTAAACAATATAGAGACTGCTAAATGAACAAGTGTGCGAATATAAAACCAACTTTACATGTATGAACCAACCTACCTCAGTCTGAATGTATTACATGGCAGAATAATTACACACAACTGCGTGTCAATACAACTGAATGTTAGGTATTTATCGAGATTAACTCTAAATTTATCAAAACGACAACAGAGAGTAGTGTGGTGTAATTAATTAATAAAGGAATAATAATGTAAACAATGTACGACCTTGTTTCTGGACTGTCCGGCTGGCGCGACTCTCTGCTGGGATCCAGCAGCAGGGAAAGCCTGAGATGGGACATTCAGCATCTCTGATACTTTAAAACAAGCCCAGTTCCCTAAAAATCCTTTCCAAAACACACTCAGTATCAGCAATCAAATGAGAAATGATCAAATAAAGCAAAAACACACCGACCGCGTCTGAACGGGACTACTTTTGAGGAAGTGTCACTGTGGGATGCGTCTTTCTCATTTTGGCAGGTTGATTATTTTAGCTATATGACATTGCTTGACATTGATCTAATTCCTCTGCTTTAACTTTAATATAACTACAATTAAATATATTCAGGAGTAGCGACGATACTGTTGTCAAAATAACGCCGAAAGCAACACTTTCCTAACAGTCAAAAAAAAATGTCGCGGAAACATGACGTCATTCAGATTTCAAAATACAAGACGAGCAAAAAATTAATACGTTAACAAGGAGGGAAAATGTAGAATTAAATACAACTACATTACGTTATTATCTTCTGCAAACTTAATTTAAACAAAAAAATTATAGCGTTTTAACACGTTTTACATGTTTTATTCTGTCTCTTTTTTGTACATGTCTAATATTTTAACAAACATATATAAGATACCAGACATTTTTCACAGCTACACGGAAAAATATCATCAAAAATCAATAATGTAAACTGTGAGATTGATTATGTGTAGAATAAGTTTTGATTTTGTCGTTTTTTCTCTCTCTTAAATAGTTAATTATATCTGCTGGCTCAAAATACAGACGACTTATAAACGGTAGTTATCGTGTTCAAAAACTCACCAGACAAAACACTGGCGATGACAGAAAAGACTGTTGAAGCTTTCCTTCTGCTTTCTGATCTATAATCTTCCTCTTCTTCCTCCTCCAAGTCCATACCATCTTCTTCTACCATTCCAGAGTAAAATATGTCCCTCAATCAACAATCAGATCAAACTAATGCAATGTGTTGTTGTATTCTGAAAGCAGGTGCAGTTAAAATTGATTTTGCCTGAAAGTAATCCCTTTAATCTCGATAATATGAACTAGGCTAGTTGGGATTATATTTAAGGAGTTCAACGAGCCTTCAAAATAAAAGACCCAGCACTTTTTGATAAACGCAATAGATATAAATACACTAGAAATCGCATACGGATGCTGAACATGTCAAGACTTAGACAAAGATTTGTTAAAGATGAACTGTCTTTATGGTTAAGCATCCCTTTTCATATTTTTTAAAGGATGGGAGGAATTTCTTTTCTTCTATTTTGACTTACTAAATTGCCATTTAAAGTGTTACTATATTGGAAAATGTTGTACAATCACAATTTTACTCCACATAATGTTATCATTTGGAATAACAGGTGTATTTTACATAAGAGGAAATCATTTTTTAAAGACTGATTTGACAAATGAGTTTGGAATGTAATTCATTTAATGGATGATGACGGTAATATGTTGAGTAATGATCATTTTAAGTTAAAATTCAATTTTAATTGTGCATATAGAGAATTCTCTTTGGTTGTCAAAGCTATTTCTGTAGCTTTGAGGTATTTAGTTAAAGGTATAGTGCAATGCTCTTCTGTAATACCTACACTAGTTGATTTGGTTATAAATAATTATTCATTTTTGGATATTACATGTAACAACAAGGTCTTGAGATCACTACTGACAAAAGAATATTTTCCTCTTCCTGTTAAAAGAAAAGTTTATCTGAGAGATTTTCTAAAGCGGACACAATTGAAATTAGAAAAAGATACCTGTCATTTCCCTAATTACCTAAAATGAAAGAAGTACTTTTCAAAACAATTAATGACATCTATCCATGTAACAAATTTCTTAGAATTTAATTTAGACAGTAATGCTTGTATTTTCTGCTTGAAAGATATTGAATCCCAGGAACATCTTTTTTTTATAGTTGTTCTATTGTCAAATCCTTTTGGGACAGATTGTTTGAGTGGTTGATAACAAAAAATGTAATACCTGCGTTTGACTATCACATTGTGAAATTTGGCATTTTTATGAAAAACAAGGAAATTTAATTTCTGTGTAATAATATGTTGATTGTAGCAAAACTTCATATCCACAAATGTAGATTTGTTAAAGTTTCTCCTTGTTTCAAAGCATTTAAAATGATTTCAATATTTTATATAAATCTATAAAACAGGTAAAAACAAAAGGTGCCTTAAAGCTAAGCTATGTTATTATTAGTTTGTACTGTTTTGTTTATTATATGCTGCTTGGATATAATTTTATATATGTTTAACAATGGAAGTTGAAAATACTTAGTTGACTATTCAAGGCACCAGAGTGGACAAAAGTCAAGTGAACGCAGAGACTGAGGAAAACACAACCCAAAACCAGCCCTGTTTGAAAAGTGTTTGGCCCTAAACAGAACAACTGGTTGGGTTAAGCTCAGTCAAGCATTTTCAAGCAAGGTATAATTATAATTTAGACCATATATTATTCTCAACACATTTGTATAGGTATTCTTTTTAAATCACACTTGCATTGGTGTAAATTTGAAAATTACTTAAGTTATATACTGTGTAAAAAAAAAACTTTAAAAACAATTTCAGACAAATGAAGTGTTGCATATTAATATTTATCTAACTTGTTAAATCATTGTTGACAACTACTGTGAGAAATCATTAACATGATCAATGTCTTCACAAAGATCAATATTATGAATTATTAATAATAACATATAATTAAAAGTATGATAAAATGTGTTATTTAATAACTGGTAGCCCTTCACACTAATCAGTACCCAAGAAGTAGCTCCCAGTTTCCAAAAGGCTGGTGACCCCTGATTTAGCCCATATTTTATTCTCAACACATTACTAAAGAGCAGTAATGAAGCTCTTCTCCACTTCAGTTAAAATGGTATTTAACAAGACATCTCACATTTTAGTCTGGTATTATTAACCTGAGCAGAGGCTTGAAATGTTATGGACCTAATGTACGTTAATCTACCAGGGTTAATAACCCAACATCAATTAAAGCCATCTGAAACACAATTTATGAGTCAGGTCAAAGTGTATTATTATTCACTCAATTCACACACAGTCAGTGCGACATCACATTATCAAAGAGAATTCTTAGAGGGAAAAATATTATTAGCATGCTGCAATATTAGCCTATCATATTATCCAACTCGGTGCACCATATTGTAGCTAGCGCTTTAGCAAGTTAGCAGAAAACATATTATTACAATAATCGGGACTAAGAACGGCTGCTTTGGTGACATTTACCTTAAAGAGTATCTCGTATTATAGTGTGATGTAAAACTCGCTAAATTAATCGTCTGTAATGATGTATTTTGATGACTGATCGATCAGTGAATGGATGCATTTTTTAAAATGCGGGTCTCCGCCATGACGTAACTCCGTTGCTGTGGCAACCATGGAGCGCGTTCGGAATTTGAGTTCTACTGACTGTAACCGAGCGAAAAACGCCATTAGTGTGAAAATTGTGTATAGACTAAATGGACGCAGAGTTTCACCGTAGTGAAGAAATCCATACAGTTTTTCGACGCGTTTTTAACACAGTGTGTAAGAAAACAAATATCATGACTAACCTAAATAGAAGAAACGCCGTGATGCCGGCCTCGCTGGACGTCGAACATCTACAAGACCCAGCAGATGGCGTAGCCGGGCAGGCTCAGGCTGAGGGCGGCTTCGGCCCCTCTCCTGCTGCCGCCCGGAGCATCAGCCCTAACGGTAAATGTCGAAAAGAGCATCTTAAACACATTACTGTCACACATAAATACAAACACAGGCTCTATGAGCTGTATAAACTTCACTACAGGGCGTCTTATATGTTTAGTTAACATATTTGAACACATATATAGACTGTAGGTCGTCTTAATGGATGATAAAATACATGTAAACGTCAATTATTCACTATATTGTGAAATATCTTTAATTAATCATGTGTATTTTTATATCTGTGAAACCCAAACTTGAACTTGTTATAGCAAATTTTGATGTTTGTTTAGGGATATGAATGAAGGCCCAAAAGAGGCACAGTGATAGTACTAGTTTTATTTTAAAGTATATTAAGTATAGTATTAAGTATATTAAGTATAGTATTAAGTATAGTGTTTATAAGTATGTCTGTAATGGTCTTGCCCTTGTTAGGTTTAATCATGCTAGGTCCAAACTAACACTGTACCCATCCTTCAAAATCACAGACAGTTTCAATATCAACATTCAAACAAACAAAACTGCAGATATTGTTTTTATCAAACTACATTCAGTCACTTTTGAGGCTTTTTTGGTGAAACACTGTTATTAACAGGTGCTTATTATTATGTACATATACTCATTTCAGACATGTCTTAATAACTTGTTTCTTTGTTTTTGTCTGTTAGTAGGAAAGACCAAAGTGAAGAAGAGCAACCGTGTGTTGTCTTTCTTCAGAAGGGCATGGAAGGCTGTGAAGGCAAAGTTTCGGAGAAACAGAGAAACCAGGGACTCATCACAGCCGAATCCAGAATTACTTGATGTCCCTAATCCCAGAGATCCTGAACGCATTACCCGCCTGCAGGACCACCTGGAAAAATGCGCTCTGAAGTGGACACCGGTCACTGAGGTCTGGCCCAACGTCTTCATAGGAAATGTGTAAGTCTGCAACACACATCACATCTGAAGCGGTCCTGAAATGAGTAACAAATGTTGTGCGGTGCATGATTTAATAAATACTGGTAATAGTTTAAAAAATAAGAGCAAATTTAAATGTCATGGTGACTTTAATACCAATTAAACAGTAATTAATAGTAAAACATACTGCAGCCTTATGAAGACAAATCAAACACAGCTCAGTTGTAGACTGTATTGGGCAATCTGAGCTACTTCTTTAGAGATGAACCCCATTATTTCTCTCACACACACATTTCAGAAAAAAATGCAATATTAATTTTAATCAAAACTAGCTTTGGTTGTGTTCAAAATGACATCAATGTTTTCAAAGTGCACTGTGAAGGGAGCAATTGTAAACATGAAGATCGCTAAAACTGAACTGTAAAAATACTTTGAAAGCAAATTACAGCTAAGAGAGATGACCTTAATGCTTTTTTTAATAATTCCAAGTTTAAATGTTAGAATGTTCTAAATGAATAGGGCATAGGGGGGATAACTGAAAATAGAACACAGCCAGGAACGGTTTCTAGCTACAGCTCCAGAGATGTAGTTGCAAGTGCACAAGTTTGCGACTCAGTTTGAGAATGTTTGTTGGAATGACAGATTTGGGAAACGTCAAATCAACAAATGATGTTTGTAATGACACAACACTTGCGACCTTAGTTGGCTAACGATGGTTTTCGGAAACGCACCCCTGGACAATTGTACAGTAAGAGTGTTTTAATGAAGACTAATCAAGGCTGTTGTGTTCTTTTGCAGGAAGACGGCCAGAGACCCAGCCAGACTGGAGGAGATGAACATCACACACCTCCTGAACGCTGCACCAGAGCTGGACAATGAAACATCCAAAAATGAATGGGAAAAGGTTTACAAAGACATGAACATCACTTCCCTCAGACTGTCTGCAGACGATGATGGATGGTTTGATGTCACCAAACACTTTTTCCCAGCGGCAGACTTCATTCATACAGCCCTGAGCAAACCACAGAGTAAGAGTTCACTTCCACACACAAACTGAACCAACATTGTGTTGTACACTGCCAAATTGTTGAGTTTGTTTTCAGCGAATGCTGCTTTGTTTTTTGGGAATTGTGAGGACATTTCATAGGTGTAAAGGTTTTTATACTGCGCATGAAACAAATACTACAGTAATTCAGGAGTACTATAGTGTATAGCAGTAAATACTGTGCTGTTTTTAAACTCTAACTATTGTAAAGTTCTTCACAGAATTAATCTGTTGTGGTGATTCTGTGGTACTAGAGTAATATAAAATAATAGTCGAAACTGCTGTTACACACACACACACACACACACACACTCACACACACACACACACACACACAAACACACACTCCAGATGAGCATTTCAGTATGTTTTATAGAAAGTGCACTTACCCAAACATTTCTGCATTTTTACAGCTCCAGTTCAATCATTTAGAGTCATTTTTATTATTAATATTCTTCCCTCGTCAGAAATGTTTGGGTTTACTATCCTTGTGGGGACAGTATTTATCCATCTCTCCATCTGTCCTACAGTGCTAAATGTGCTAGCGATACGTTTGTGTTGATCTTTCTCTCTTTGTTCCTGCAGATAAGGTGTTGGTGTGCTGCCTGCAGGGCGTCAGCCGCTCCGCCACACTTTTCCTGGCATATTTGATGATACACCACAACAAAACACCAGAGGACTCCATTGATCTGGTGACACACAAGAGATTTATCAGGCCAAGCAGAGACTTCTTGAGGAAATTAACAATCCTCGCTGAGCAGCGACACTTAATTGAAAGTGACGCAGCGAAGAACAGAAGCAACTCTGCTGCCGATAAACCAGACCCTGAAGTGGAGTCAGTTGATTCAGAGGAAATGTATGTTTGTGAGCCGTACGGTCTTAAACCAGTCATGAAGATTTCACACATACACAACCCTGAAGCCTGCTCCAAACTAGACAAGTGTGCTTTAAAGCCTGATCCAGAACCGGTCCCAGGTCCGAGCGGTTATAGACCCGAACCTAAGGCAGTTGATTCAGAGGAAATGTATGTTTGTGAGCCGTACGGTCTTAAACCAGTCACGAAGATTTCACACATACACGACCCTGAAGTCTACTCCAAACTGGATAAGTGTGCTTTAAAGCCCGATCCAGAACCGGTTCCAGGTCCGAGTGGTTATAGACCCGAACCTAAGGCAGTTGATTCAGAGGAAATGTATGTTTGTGAGCCGTACGGTCTTGAACCAGTCACGAAGATTTCACACATACACAAAACTGAAGCCTGCTCCAAACTGGACAAGTGTGCTTTAAAGCCCAATCCAGAACCGGTTACAGGTCCGAGCGGTTATAGACCCGAACCTAAGGCAGTTGATTCAAAGGAAATGTATGTTTGTGAGCCGTACGGTCTTAAACCAGTCACGAAGATTTCACACATACACAAAACTGAAGCCTGCTCCAAACTGGATAAGTGTGCTTTAAAGCCCGATCCAGAACCGGTTCCAGGTCCGAGCGGTTATAGACCCGAACCTAAGTCCGTTGATTCAGGGGAGCTGTGTGTCTCTGACTTGAGTGGTCCTCAACCACAACCTCAAATGGAAGAGAAGATTTCACTCTTGCATTTGCATTTCACCAAAAATATTTCCAACCTGGACAAGCAACAAATGGAGAGCAGTAAGAAATGGGTCTCCATCTGTAAAGTCTTCGACAACCTCTACGTTGGAAACTGGTAAGTCTGCAACACATTCATGATGTATAGTACGAAGCCATGTGATGCTTTAATAGGGTAATGGAGACAGTGTTGGGTAGGTTACTTCAAGAGAGTGATTACTTCAGAAGCTCTCCCTGTTCCACATTGTCTATTTGACATTCCAGCCTTTGTTCCCGGAAATAAAATATATTGTGGAGCTGGATTAGTGACAAATGAATGAGTTAATTCAGCTGAATATATTGTAAGAGGTTACTTAAGATACTTAAGAGGTTTCCTTTGACTCTCTATATGTTTCTGCATTGTACGCCCTTTTAGAAAGCTGATTAAAGTTGTTTGTGATCTTGTGCAGGATGAGGGCAATGGATAAAGATTCACTGAAGAGGAGAGGAATTACACACGTCCTGAACACTTTACCCATTTTGGCAAATCAAGATGCATTGAGGAGGAAACAGGCCAAGCTGTACGAAACAATGAACATCTCCTACCACAACGTGTTTTCAAGAGACGATGACCCGTTTAACTTTAGCTGCCATATCTACCGAGTGGCAGAACTCATGCACAAGATTCTGAGCAACCCAGAGAGTAAGAACACACAAACACACACACACACACACACACACACACACACACACACACACACACACACACACATACACACACACACACACACACACACACACACACACACACACACACAGTGTATTAATATCATGTTCTAGTGTGTTCAATTGTTTTGTGTCTTTCTTTTCTCAGATCAGCTGCTGGTGCAGGATCAACAGGGTTCGAGGCACGCCTGCTTTTTTGTGGTGCCATATCTGATGATATACCACGGAAAAACATTGACGAAGGCCATTGACCATATGATAAACCGTAAACACATCAGAATGAGCAGGGACCTCCTGACGCAGCTAGTCGTCTTCGCTTGTCACCACAATCAGCCGCAACAGCCGGGTTTGATGCCGGAGTTTTCATCTGTCGACATAAACCACCCTCAGATCATTTCCCAAATGTACCTTCGTATCGTCAAACCCTTCCAGTACTGGACTCCTGTCAGTGAAGTCTGGCCCAATGTCTTCATAGCTGACGAGTAAGTCTACAACACACATATAACAGCAAAGCATACAGTCAAATAATGATGCAGGGTTTCACCCGGGCTTAATTCCCACAGCCATGGAGTTTTTAAAAGATCTATTGCAGACATTAAAAGTCAGGGTAAATGTTTTTAAGTCATGTTTTATCATGTTGTTGTGGTTTGGGTATTTCTCCCTGCCATTTTATTCCGCTTGTGAACCAGCAATCAAATTCAGTCCTCAAATTCAGACTGGTAAAATACTGTCTGAGGCTGGTTTTTGTTCGCTCAGTGCTCAGTCAGTTGTTGCGTCCCAATTCGCATACTTATACTACACCCTAAAAGTATGCAAGCTTTGGGACATACTACTTCCTCGTTCCTTGGTATCGAAACTTGTACCAAATATCGATATTTTTAACTTGTAGTATCGAAAATCATATAGTAGGGTATTGATGTTTTTCAAGGTATCGTATTAAAGTCTGAAATCCCAGTATCGTGACCACACTACTTCAAACTATTTGACTACAGATTTGAGGACAGATGGAGTAAAAAAAAGCACAAAATGCTGAAAACTGTTAGTTTGTGGATTTGTTTTACAATGTGGCCAAAATCTGCAAGAAAAATCTGCGTTATTTAAACAATAACAAGCTCCTGTAAACTTTGTTAAATTCAGCATTTGTAGATTTACAGAACTCCAGAGTGAGCGCTGTGTGTTCTTCATCGTGAATTCAGCTTTTCAGTCAGTGAAAGTGAAGGGAAATTGATGATGTTGTTGTGTTCTTGTGCAGGAAAACAGCGAGGAACAAAGCCAAACTGAAAAAGATGAACATCACGCACATTGTGAACGCTGTGCCGTTGTCCTTAGAGGAAGAGAAATGGAAGGACTACTACCAGAAGAAGAACATCACTTACTACAATGTGCGTTCAGGATTCGGAGTCCAGGGCTGGAAAAACATGGCACAGTTCTTTTCACCAGCAGCAGAATTCCTACACAAGGCCCTGAGTGACACAAAGAGTAAGAGTTGACACACACACACACACATGCAATATTCATCTGCAGTTGAAGCAGAATTATTAGCCCCCCTGAGTTATTAGCCCCCCTGTATATTCCTGTTATTTCTGTTAACAGAAAGCAGATTTTTTCAGCACATTTCTCAACATAATAGTTCTAATAACTGAATAATTGTGACTTCAGCTGTGTTGTTAGTTGAATGAGTTTGTTTTGACCGTCTTTTTTTCTGCATTTCCTCAGATAAGGTGTTGCTGTACTGCAGCGAGGGCTCAGACCAGTCCATCGTGCTTTTTATGGCATATCTGATGATCCACCAGCGCATGAAGCTGGAAGAAGCATTCGAGTTTGTGTTGGAGAGAAGATGCATGTGGATAAGCAGGGACTACTTGAACCAGCTGGTGATGTTGAATCTGGACCTCGCAAAGCTTCGCAAATTGAACAAGTGTAGACCCTGCTGCACAGCCTGCTACGAAGCTATCTTGCGACTTAATCTAACGTAACATGCAGTATGTAAATATGTAAATATGGTGTTGACATGTCTGTTTGTCTTCTGTTCATGTGCATTGTGAGAAAAATAAAGAAATATTTGCTTCAATTGTGTTTCTGACCAGTTTTCAGCTGACAAAGTTCAACGAGAAGATTATGGAGACTTAATTACTGCATAATTACAAATATAGAGTATACTTACTCATGAGTAAAATAGCTTACTCAGCATTTATATACAGGTCTCATTGCGTTTAAATGAGTGCTCTCAGTCTTGTAATGAGGCAATAAAACAACATTATCTCACTTTGGGTCTGGTTCTGAATTTAAAAGAGCATTCTGGGTTAATTTAATCAATATCATCTGTTAAAACTATTCTGAAATGAAAATGAACAACATATTTGTAATGAGCGTGTGTATCATGAGTACAGAAATCCTCCGAACAGTAGTTTTGTCAAGTACTAAATAACTACAGTGAGCTTCTGAAGTCATTTAGTCCAGGGGTGTCCAAACTCGGTCCTGGAGGGCCACTATCCTGCATAGTTCAGTTACAATTTGCTTCGACACACCTGCCTGGACGTTTCTATTATATGTAGTGAGAGCTTGATTAGCTGCTCCAGGTGTGTTTGATTAGGGTAACTAATAAGCTAAACTCTCCAGGACCGAGTTTGGACACTTCTGATTTAGACTATATTAGGTTACTCAGGTCAGTCTCTCCTGTAACACTGTTTGATACATAAGATGTCAATGATGCGGTATCCTTTCCAAAGTCCATATTGAGTCTTTAAAAGTGAATATTAATATCTAGAAATTTCAAATATGTTATTACACACCGGCCACTTTATTAGGTACAATTTACTAGTACCGGGTTGGACCCCCTTTTGCCTTCAGAACTGCCTTAATCCTTGGTGCCATGGATTCAACAAGGTACTGGAAATATTCCTCAGACATTTCTTGGCTTTCAGGTCCAAGTGCTAGATCAAACTGTATGGGGAGACTCATCAAATGGTAATAATAAACGTTTACAAGCGATGTAACACTTTCGAAAATCATGATCGCAATATATATATATATAACCATGCCTATCCGATAGCCAGAAAGTGATTATTGTTTTGCAAGCAAGTCCAGAGACTGTCGTGTACACCATGATGTTATATAAAATTCACTTTAAAGTGTGATATGTTTTTACGTTACTTTAACTCATTTTAATAGGTTAAATAGATTTCAACACGTGTTATGTTACATTAACTCATTTTAATAAGTAAATCAGGTTTCAACAGATGTTTTTACATTAATTTAACTAATTTTAATAAGTTAATTAGATTTCTAAACTTTCCTTCTGTTTTCAGATCTATTATTTCCTCCAAATCCACACTATCTTCTTCTACCATTCCAGAGTAAAATATGTCCCTCAATCCACAATCAGATCATACTAATGCAATGTGTTGTTGTATTCTGAAAGCAAGTGCAGTTAAAATTGATTTTCCATTTATTCTCGATAATATGAACTAGGCTAGTTGAGATTATACTTAAGAAGTTCAACAAGCCTTCAAAATAAAAGGCCCAGCCCTTGATGATAAACGCAATAGATATAAATACACTAGAAATCGCATACGGATGCTGAACATGCGTCAATAGCGCCACCATATTTGTACAGTGCTCCCATGTTAATCAACCGAAGTAGTCAAGACTTAGACAAAGCTTTGTTAAAGATGAACCGTCTTTATGGTTTAGCATCCCTTTTCATATTGTTTAAAGAATGGGAGGAATTTCTTTTCTTCTATTTTGACTTACCTAATTGCCATTTAAAGTGTTACTATATTGGAAAATGTTGTACAAGCACAATTTTACTCCACATAATGTTATCATTTGGAATAACAGGTGTATTTTACATAAGAGGAAATCATTTTTTAAAGACTGATTTGACAAATGAGTGTGGAATGTAATTCATTTAATGGATGATGACGGTAATATGTTGAGTTATGATCATTTTAAGTTAAAATTCAATTTTAATTGTGCATATAGAGAATTCTCTTTGGTTGTCAAAGCTATTCCTGTAGCTTTGAGGTATTTAGTTAAAGGTATAGTGCAATGCTCTTCTGTAATACCTACACTAGTTGATTTGGTTATAAATAATTATTCATTTTTGGATATTAAATGTAACAACAAGGTCTTGAGATCACTACTGACAAAAGAATATTTTCCTCTTCCTGTTAAAAGAAAAGTTTATCTGAGAGATTTTCTAAAGCGGACACAGTTGAAATTAGAAAAAGATACCTGTCATTTCCCTAATTACCTAAAATGAAAGAAGTACAGTTGAAGTCAGAATTATTAGCCTCCCTGAATTATTACACCACTTGATCATTTTTCCCCAATTTCTGTTTGATGGTGAGGAGCTTTTTTCAACACATTTCTAAACATATTAGTTTTAATAAATCATCTCCAATCACTGATTTATTTTATCTTTGCCAAGATGACAGTAAATAATATTAGACTAGATATTTTTCAAGACACGTCTATACAGCTTAAAGTGACATTTAAAGGCTAAACTAGGTTAATTAGGTTAACTAGGCAGGTTAGGGTAATTAGGCAAGTTATTGTATAACGATGGTTTGTTTTGTAGACTTTCGAGAAAAAAAAATAGCTTAAAGGGGCTAATAATTTTGTCCCTAAAATGGTGTTAAAAAAATTAAAAACTGCTTTTTTTCTTGCCAAAATAAAACAAAACAGACTTTCTCCAGAAGCAAATATATTATCAGACCTACTGTGAAAATTTCATTGCTCTGTTAAACATAAATTGGGAAATATTTAAAAAAGAAAAAAAAATTTGAAGGGGGCGAATAATTCTGACTTTAACTGTACATTTCAAAACAATTAATGACATCTATCCATGTAACTAATTTCTTAGAATAAGATTTAATATAGACAGTAATGCTTGTATTTTCTGCTTGAAAGATATTGAATCCCAGGAACATCTTTTTTTTTTATAGTTGTTCTATTGTCAAATCCTTTTGGGACAGATTGTTTGAGTGGTTGATGACAAAAAATGTAATACCTGCGTTTGACTATCACATTGTGAAATTTGGCATTTTTATGAAAAACAAGGAAATTGAATTTCTGTGTAATAATATGTTGATTGTAGCAAAATGTTATATCCACAAATGTAGATTTGTTAAAGTTTCTCCTTGTTTCAAAGCATTTAAAATGATTTCAATATTTTATATTAATCTATAAAACAGGTAAAAACAAAAGGTGCCTTAAAGCTCTCTAAGCTTTTGTCAACTTGTATGGACTGACCCAGCTGAAGGTAATGCATTTCCTTTTATATTATTTAAGGTTTATGCATGTTATTAATAGTTTGTACTGTTTTGTTTATTTTATGCTGCTTGGATATAATGTTATATATGTTTAACAATGGAAGTTGAAAATATCTGTTTGTTATTTTAAGTTTAAATAAAAATAATTATAATAAAAAACACAAAAAAAATAGTCAAGACTTAGTTGACTAGTCAAGGCACCAGAGTGGACAAAAGTCAAGTGAACGCAGAGACTGAGGAAAACACAACCCAAAACCAGCCCTGTGTGAAAAGTGTTTGGCTCTAAACAGAACAACTGGTTGGGATAAGCTCAGTCAAGCATTTTCAAGCAGGGTATAATTATAATTTAGACCATATTTAATTCTCAACACATTTGTATAGGTATTCTTTTTAAATCACACTTGCATTGGTGTAAATTTGAAAATTACTTTAAGTTATATACTGTGTAAAAAAAAAACTTTAAAAACAATTTCAGACAAATGAAGTGTTGCATATTAATATTTATCTAACTTGTTAAATCAATATTGACAACTACTGTGAGAAATCATTAACATGATCAATGTCTTCACAAAGATCAATATTATTATTATTAATAATAACATATAATTAAAAGTATATTAAAATGTGTTATTTAATAACTGGTAGCCCTTTACACTAATCAGTACCCAAGAAGAAGCTCTCAGTTTCCAAAAGGCTGGTGACCAATGATTTAGACCATATTTTATTCTCAACACATTACTAAAGAGCAGTAATGAAGCTCTTCTCCACTTCAGTTAAAATGATATTTAACAAGACATCTCACATTTTAGTCTGTTATTATTAACCTGAGCAGAGGCTTGAAATGTTATGGACCTAATGTACGTTAATCTACCAGGGTTAATAACCCAACATCAATTAAAGCAATCTGAAACACAATTTATGAGTCAGGTCAAAGTGTATTATTATTCAGTCAGTTCACACACAGTCAGTGCGACATCACATTATCAATGAGAATTCTCAGAGGGAAAAATATTATTAGCATGCTGCAATATTAGCCTATCATATTATCCAACTCGGTGCACCATATTGTAGCTAGCGCTTTAACAAGTTACCAGAAAACATATATTATCACAATAATTGGGACTAAGAACGGCTGCTTTGGTGACTTTAACATTAAAGAGTATCTCGTATTATAGTGTGATGTAAAACTCGCTAAATTAATCGTCTGTAATGATGTATTTTGATGACAGATCGATCAGTGAATGGATGCATTTTTTAAAATGCGGGTCTCCGCCATGACGTAACTCCGTTGCTGTGGCAACCATGGAGCGCGTTCGGAATTTGAGTTCTACTGACTGTAACCGAGCGAAAAACGCCATTAGTGTGAAAATTGTCGTGTAGACTAAATGGACGCAGAGTTTCACCGTAGTAAAGAAATCCATACAGTTTGTCGACGCGTTTTTAACACAGTGTGTAAGAAAACAAATATCATGACTAACCTAATTAGAAGAAACGCCGTGATGCCGGCCTCGCTGGACGTCGAACATCTACAAGATCCAGCAGATGGCGTAGCCGGGCAGGCTCAGGCTGAGGGCGGCTTCGGCCCCTCTCCTGCTGCCGCCCGGAGCATCAGCCCTAACGGTAAATGTCGAAAAGAGCATCTTAAACACATTACTGCCACACATAAATACAAACACAGACTCTCTGAGCTGTATAAACTTCACTATAGGGCGTCTTATATGTTTAGTTAACACATTTGAACACATATATAGACTGTAGGTCGTCTTAATGGATGATAAAATACATGTAAACATCAATTATTCACTATATTTTTATAAATATCTTTAATTAATCATGTGTATTTTTATATCTGTGAAACCCAAACTTGAACTTGTTATAGAAATGTTGATGTTTGTATAGGAATATGAATGAAGGCCCAAAAGAGGCACAGTGATAGTACTAGTTTTATTTTAAAGTATAGTATTAAGTATATTAAGTATAGTATTAAGTATATTAAGTATAGTATTAAGTGTAGTGTTTATAAGTATGTCTGTAATGGTCTTGCCCTTGTTAGGTTTAAACATGCTAGGTCCAAACTAACACTGTACCCATCCTTCAAAATCACAGACAGTTTCAATATAAACATTCAAACAAACAAAACTGCAGATATTGTTTTTATCAAACTACATTCAGTCACTTTTGAGGCTTTTTTGGTGAAACACTGTTATTAACAGGTGCTTATTATTATGTACATATACTCATTTCAGACATGTCTTAATAACTTGTTTCTTTGTTTTTGTCTGTTAGTAGGAAAGACCAAAGTGAAGAAGAGCAACCGTGTGTTGTCTTTCTTCAGAAGGGCATGGAAGGCTGTGAAGGCAAAGTTTCGGAGAAACAGAGAAACCAGGGACTCATCACAGCCGAATCCAGAATTACTTGATGTCCCTAATCCCAGAGATCCTGAACGCATTACCCGCCTGCAGGACCGCCTGGAAAAATGCGCTCTGAAGTGGACACCGGTCACTGAGGTCTGGCCCAACGTCTTCATAGGAAATGTGTAAGTCTGCAACACACATCACATCTAAAGCAGTCCTGAAATGAGTAACAAATGTTGTGCGGTGCATGATTTAATAAATAATGGTAATGGTTTAAAAAATAAGAGCAAATTTAAATGTCATGGTGACTTTAATACCAATTGAACAGTAATTAATAGTAAAACATACTGCAGCCTTATGAAGACAAATCAAACACAGCGCAGTTGTAGACTGTATTGGGCAATCTGAGCTACTTCTTTAGAGATGAACCCCATTATTTCTTTGTGCAAATTATATTGTTTTGCACACACACACATTTTAGAAACAAATGCAATATTAATTTTGATAAAAACATGCACTGCTTATTCATATTAATTGAAAATATATGCAAATGGCACATATAGGGCCTGTGTTTCCATTACAAATATTATAGACAACATTACATTATCTACTCTCAAACATAAAATCACTTACAAAAGCGAAGACCTCTTCTAATCTCATATATAAATCATATAAATAAATAAATAATGAGGTGATTTATTAAGAAATGAAATTTAATATTTGTATGTATCAGGAAAAAAACGTTCTACTTCATTATTATTAATAATAAAAATAAGAATATTTTTATTTTATTATTTTAAAGTCTACTTTTAGATTTTGACACTTGTAAAACACTGCAGAAATGTTCTAACCATCAGGCCCATGTCAAATACAGTAAAGATACTTAACAAATAACCTACTCTAAATTAAAAGCATTAACGTATGCTATGTTTTTTTGTGTTCACTAGCTTTGGAGCAATAACAGTAAAAATATACTAGCTTTGGTTGTGTTCAAAATGACATCAATGTTTTCAAAGTGCACTGTGAAGGGAGCAATTGTAAACATGAAGATCGCTAAAACTAAACTGTAAAAATACTTTGAAAGCAAATTACAGCTAAGAGAGATGACCTTAATGCTTTTTTTAATAATTCCAAGTTTACATGTTAGAATGTTCTAAATGAATAGGGCATAGGGGGGATAACTGAAAATAGAACACAGCCAGGAACGGTTTCTAGCTACAGCTCCAGAGATGTAGTTGCAAGTGCACAAGTTTGCGACTCAGTTTGCGAATGTTTGTTGGAATGACAGATTTGGGAAACGTCAAATCAACAAATGATGTTTGTAATAACACAACACTTGCGACCTTAGTTGGCTAATGATGGTTTTCGGAAACGCACCCCTGGACAATTGTAGAGTAAGAGTGTTTTAATGAAGACTAATCAAGGCTGTTGTGTTCTTTTGCAGGAATACGGCCAGAGACCCAGCCAGACTGGAGGAGATGAACATCACACACCTCCTGAACGCTGCACCAGAGCTGGACAATGAAACATCCAAAAATGAATGGGAAAAGGTTTACAAAGACATGAACATCACTTCCCTCAGACTGTCTGCAGACGATGATGGATGGTTTGATGTCACCAGACACTTTTCCCCAGCGGCAGACTTCATTCATACAGCCCTGAGCAAACCACAGAGTAAGAGTTCACTTCCACACACAAACTGAACCAACATTGTGTTGTACACTGCCAAATTGTTGAGTTTGTTTTCAGCGAATGCTGGTTTGTCTTTTGGGAATTGTGAGGACATTTCATAGGTGTAAAGGTTTTTATACTGCGCATGAAACAAATACTACAGTAATTCAGGAGTACTATAGTGTATAGCAGTAAATACTGTGCTGTTTTTAAACTCTAACTATTGTAAAGTTCTTCACAGAATTAATCTGTTGTGGCGATTCTGTGGTACTACAGTAATATAAAATAATAGCTGAAACTGCTGTTACACACACACACACACACACACACACACACACTCCAGATGAGTATTTCAGTGTGTTTTATAGAAAGTGCACTTACCCAAACATTTCTGCATTTTTACAGCTCCAGTTCAATCATTTAGAGTCATTTTTATTATTAATATTCTTCCCTCGTCAGAAATGTCTGGGTTTACTATCTTTGTGGGGACAGTATTTATCTATCCATCTCTCCATCTGTCCTACAGTGCTAAATGTGCTAGCGATACGTTTGTGTTGATCTTTCTCTCTTTGTTCCTGCAGATAAGGTGTTGGTGTGCTGCCTGCAGGGCGTCAGCCGCTCCGCCACACTTTTCCTGGCATATTTGATGATACACCACAACAAAACACCAGAGGACTCCATTGATCTGGTGACACACAAGAGATTTATCAGGCCAAGCAGAGACTTCTTGAGGAAATTAACAATCCTCGCTGAGCAGCGACACTTAATTGAAAGTGACGCAGCGAAGAACAGAAGCAACTCTGCTGCCGATAAACCAGACCCTGAAGTGGAGTCAGTTGATTCAGAGGAAATGTATGTTTGTGAGCCGTACGGTCTTGAACCAGTCACGAAGATTTCACACATACACAACCCTGAAGCCTGCTCCAAACTAGACAAGTGTGCTTTAAAGCCTGATCCAGAACCGGTCCCAGGTCCGAGCGGTTATAGACCCGAACCTAAGGCCGTTGATTCAGAGGAAATGTATGTTTGTGAGCCGTACGGTCTTGAACCAGTCACGAAGATTTCACACATACACGACCCTGAAGTCTACTTCAAACTGGATAAGTGTGCTTTAAAGCCCGATCCAGAACCGGTTCCAGGTCCGAGCGGTTATAGACCCGAACCTAAGGCAGTTGATTCAGAGGAAATGTATGTTTGTGAGCCGTACGGTCTTAAACCAGTCACGAAGATTTCACACATACACGACCCTGAAGCCTGCTCCAAACTAGACGAGTGTGCTTTAAAGCCAGATCCAGAAGCGGTCCCTGGTCCGAGCGGTTATATACCCGAACCTAAGGCAGTTGATTCAGAGGAAATGTATGTTTGTGAGCCGTACGGTCTTGAACCAGTCACGATGATTTCACACATACACGACCCTGAAGTCTACTTCAAACTGGATAAGTGTGCTTTAAAGCCCAATCCAGAACCGGTCCCAGGTCCGAGCGGTTATAGACCCGAACCTAAGGCAGTTGATTCAGAGGAAATGTATGTTTGTGAGCCGTACGGTCTTGAACCAGTCACGGAGATTTCACACATACACGACCCTGAAGCCTGCTCCAAACTGGATAAGTGTGCTTTAAAGCCCAATCTAGAACCGGTCCCAGGTCCGAGCGGTTATATACCCGAACCTAAGGCCGGTGATTCAGGGGAGCTGTGTGTCTCTGACTTGAGTGGTCCTCAACCACAACCTCAAATGGAAGAGAAGATTTCACTCTTGCATTTGCATTTCACCCAAAATATTTCCAACCTGGACAAGCAACAATTGGAGAGCAGGAAGAAATGGGTCTCCATCTGTAAAGTCTTCGACAACCTCTACGTTGGAAGCTGGTAAGTCTGCAACACATTCATGATGTATAGTACAAAGCCATGTGATGCTTTAATAGGGTAATGGAGACAGTGTTGGGTAGGTTACTTCAAGAGAGTGATTACTTCAGAAGCTCTCCCTGTTCCACATTGTCTATTTGACATTCCAGCCTTTGTTGCCGGAAATAAAATATATTGTGGAGCTGGATTAGTGACAAATGAATGAGTTAATTCAGCTGAATATATTGTAAGAGGTTACTGAAGATACTTAAGAGGTTTCCCTTGAGTCTGTATATGTTTCTGCATTGTACGTCCTTTTAGAAAGCTGATGAAAGTTGTTTGTGATCTTGTGCAGGAAAAGGGCAATGGATATAGTTGCACTGAAGAGGAGAGGAATTACACACGTCCTGAACACTTTACCCATTTTGGCAAATCAAGATGCATTGAGGAGGAAACAGGCCAAGCTGTACGAAACAATGAACATCTCCTACCACAACGTGTTTTCAAGAGACGATGACCCGTTTGACTTTAGCTGCCATATCTACCGAGTGGCAGAACTCATGCACAAGATTCTGAGCAACCCAGAGAGTAAGAACACACACACACACACACACACACACACACACACACAGTGTATTAATATCATGTTCTAGTGTGTTCAATTGTTTTGTGTCTTTCTTTTCTCAGATCAGCTGCTGGTGCAAGATCAACAGGGTTCGAGGCACGCCTGCTTTTTCGTGGTGCCATATCTGATGATATACCACGGAAAAACATTGACGAAGGCCATTGACCATATGATAAACCGTAAACACATCAGAATGAGCAGGGACCTCCTGACGCAGCTAGTCGTCTTCGCTTGTCACCACAATCAGCAGCAACAGCCGGGTTTGATGCCGGAGTTTTCATCTATCGACATAAACCACCCTCAGATCATTTCCCAAATGTACCTTCGTACCGTCAAACCCTCCCAGTACTGGACTCCTGTCAGTGAAGTCTGGCCCAATGTCTTCATAGCTGACGAGTAAGTCTACAACACACACATATAACAGCAAAGCATTCAGTCAAATAATGATGCAGGGTTTCACCCGGGCTTAATTCCCACAGTCATGGAGTTTTTAAAAGATCTATTGCAGACATTAAAAGTCAGGGTAAATGTTTTTAAGTCATGTTTTATCATGTTGTTGTGGTTAGGGTATTTCTTCCTGCCATTTTATTCCGCTTGTCAATCAGCAATCAAATTCAGTCCTCAAATTCAGGCTGGTAAAATACTGTCTGAGGCTGCTTTTTGTTCGCTCAGTGCTCAGTCAGTTGTTGCGTCCTAATTCGTATACTTATACTACACCCTAAAAGTATGCAAGCTTTGGGACATACTACTTCCTCGTTCCTTGGTATCGAAACTTGTATCAAATATCAATATTTTTAACTTGTAGTATCGAAAATCATATAGTAGGGTATCGATGCTTGTCAAGGTATCGTATCAAAGTCTGAAATCCCAGTATCGTGACCACACTACTTCAAACTATTTGACTACAGATTTGAGGACAGATGGAGTAAAAAAAAGCACAAAATGCTGAAAACTGTCAGTTTGTGGATTTGTTTTACAACATGGCCAAAATCTGCAAGAAAAATCTGCGTTATTAAAACAATAACAAGCTCCTGTAAACTTTGTTAAATTCAGCATTTGTAGATTTACAGAACTCCAGAGTGAGCGCTGTGTGTTCTTCATCGTAAATTCAGCTTTTCAGTCAGTGAAAGTGAAGGGAAATTGATGATGTTGTTGTGTTCTTGTGCAGGAAAACAGCGAGGAACAAAGCCAAACTGAAAAAGATGAACATCACGCACATTGTGAACGCTGTGCCGTTGTCCTTAGAGGAAGAGGAATGGAAGGACTACTACCAGAAGAAGAACATCACTTACTACAATGTGCGTTCAGGACTCGGAGTCCAGGGCTGGCCAAACATGGCACAGTTCTTTTCACCAGCAGCAGAATTCCTACACAAGGCCCTGAGTGACACAAAGAGTAAGAGTTGACACACACACACACATGCAATATTCATCTGCAGTTGAAGCAGAATTATTAGCCCCCCTGAGTTATTAGCCCCCCTGTATATTCCTGTATATTCCTGTTAACAGAAAGCAGATTTTTTCAGCACATTTCCCAACATAATAGTTCTAATAACTGAATAATTGTATCTTCAGCTGTGTTGTTAGTTGAATGAGCTTGTTTTGACCGTCTTTTTTTCTGCATTTCCTCAGATAAGGTGTTGCTGTACTGCAGCGAGGGCTTAAACCAGTCCGTCGTGCTTTTTATGGCATATCTGATGATCCACCAGCGCATGAAGCTGGAAGAAGCATTCGAGTTTTTGTTGGAGAGGAGACGCATGTGGATAAGCAGGGACTACTTGAACCAGCTGGTGATGTTGAATCTGGACCTCACAAAGCTTCGCAAATTGAACGAGTGTAGACCCTGCTGCACAGCCTGCTACGAAGCTATCTTACGACTTAATCTAACGTAACATGCAGTATGTAAATATGTAAATATGGTGTTGACATGTCTGTTTGTCTTCTGTTCATGTGCATTGTGAGAAAAATAAAGAAAGATTTGCTTCAATTGTGTTTCTGACCAGTTATTCAGCTGACAAAGTTCAACCAGAAGATTATGGAGACTTAATTACTGCATAATTACAAATATAGAGTATACTTACTCATGAGTAAAATAGCTTACTCAGCATTTATATACAGGTCTCATTGCGTTTAAATGAGTTAGTTTAAACTCTCAGTCTTGTAATGAGGCAATAAAACAACATTATCTCACTTTGGGTCTGGTTCTGAATTTAAAAGAACATTCTGGGTTAATTTAATCAATATTATCTGTTAAAACTATTCTGAAATGAAAATGAACAACATATTTGTAATGAGCGTGTGTATCATGAGTACAGAAATCCTCCGAACAGTAGTTTTGTCAAGTACTAAATAACTACAGTGAGCTTCTGAAGTCATTTAGACCAGGGGTGTCCAAACTCGGTCCTGGTGGGCCACTATCCTGCATAGTTTAGTTACAATTTGCTTCGACACACCTGCCTGGAAGTTTCTATTATATGTAGTGAGAGCTTGATTAGCTGCTCCAGGTGTGTTTGATTAGGGTAACTTGGAGCTAAACTCTCCAGGACCGAGTTTGGACACTTCTGATTTAGACTATATTAGGTTACTCAGGTCAGTCTCTCCTGTAACACTGTTTGACACATAAGATGTCATTGATGCGGTATCCTTTCCAAAGTCCATATTGAGTCTTTAAAAGTGAATATTAATATCTAGAAATTTCAAATATGTTATTACACACCGGCCACTTTATTAGGTACAATTTACTGGTACCGGGTTGGACCCCCTTTTGCCTTCAGAACTGCCTTAATCCTTCATGCCATAGATTCAACAAGGTACTGGAAATATTCCTCAGACATTTCTTGGCTTTCAGGTCCAAGTGCTAGATCAAACTGTATGGGGAGACTCATCAAATGGTAATAATAAACGTTTACAAGCGATGTAATACTTTCGAAAATCATGATCGCAATATATATATATATATATAATCATGCCTATCCGATAGCCAGAAAGTGATTATTGTTCTGCAAGCAAGTCCAGAGACTGTCGTGTACACCATGATGTTATATAAAATTCACTTTAAAGTGTGATATGTTTTTACGTTACTTTAACTCATTTTAATAAGTTAATTAGATTTCTAAACTTTTCTTCTGTTTTCAGATCTATTATTTCCTCCAAATCCACACTATCTTCTTCTACCATTCCAGAGTAAAATATGTCCCTCAATCCACAATCAGATCAAACTAATGCAATGTGTTGTTGTATTCTGAAAGCAAGTGCAGTTAAAATTGATTTTCCATTTATTCTCGATAATATGAACTAGGCTAGTTGAGATTATACTTAAGAAGTTCAACGAGCCTTCAAAATAAAAGGCCCAGCACTTTTTGATAAACGCAATAGATATAAATACACTAGAAATCGCATACGGATGCTGAACATGCGTCAATAGCACCGCCATATTTGTACAGTGCTCCCATGTTAATCAACCGAAGTAGTCAAGACTTAGACAAAGCTTTGTTAAAGATGAACCGTCTTTATGGTTTAGCATCCCTTTTCATATTGTTTAAAGAATGGGAGGAATTTCTTTTTTTCTATTTTGACTTACTAAATTGCCATTTAAAGTGTATTGGAAAATGTTGTACAAGCACAATTTTACTCCACATAATTTTATCATTTGGAATAACAGATGTATTTTACATTAGAGGAAATCATTTTTTAAAGACTGATTTGACAAATGAGTGTGGAATGTAATTCATTTAATGGATGATGACGGTAATATGTTGAGTTATGATCATTTTAAGTTAAAATTCAATTTTAATTGTGCATATAGAGAATTCTCTTTGGTTGTCAAAGCTATTCCTGTAGCTTTGAGGTATTTAGTTCAAGGTATAGTGCAATGCTCTTCTGTAATACCTACACTAGTTGATTTGGTAATAAATAATTATTCATTTTTGGATATTAAATGTAACAACAAGGTCTTGAGATCACTACTGACAAAAGAATATTTTCCTCTTCCTGTTAAAAGAAAAGTTTATCTGAGAGATTTTCTTAAGCGGACACAATTGAAATTAGAAAAAGATACCTGTCATTTCCCTAATTACCTAAAATGAAAGAAGTACAGTTGAAGTCAGAATTATTAGCCTGCCTGAATTATTACACCACTTGATCATTTTTCCCCAATTTATGTTTGATGGTGAGGAGCTTTTTTCAACACATTTCTAAACATAATAGTTTTATAACCTCATCTCTAATCACTGATTTATTTTATGTTTGCCATGAAGACAGTAAATAATATTAGACTAGATATTTTTCAAGACACGTCTATACAGCTTAAAGTGGCATTTAAAGGCTAAACTAAGTTAATTAGGTTAATTAGGTTAACTAGGCAGGTTAGGGTAATTAGGCAAGTTATTGTATAACGATGGTTTGTTCTGTAGACTTTTGAGAAAAAAATAGCTTAAAGGGGCTAATAATTTTGTCCCTAAAATGGTGTTAAAAAAATTAAAAACTGCTTTTTTCTTGTCAAAATAAAACAAAACAGACTTTCTGCAGAAGAAAATATATTATCAGAAATACTTTGAAAATTTCATTGCTCAGTTAAACGTAAATTGGGAAATATTTAAAAAAGAAAAAAAATTCGAAGGGGGCGAATAATTCTGACTTTAACTGTCCATTTCAAAACAATTAATGACATCTATCCATGTAACGAATTTTTAGAATAAGATTTAATTTAGACAGTAATGCTTGTATTTTCTGCTTGAAAGATATTGAATCCCAGGAACATCTTTTTTTTATAGTTGTTCCATTGTCAAATCCTTTTGAGACAGATTGTATGAGTGATCGATAACAAAAAATGTAATACCTGCGTTTGACTATCACATTGTGAAATTTGGCATTTTTATGAAAAACAAGGAAATTGAATTTCTGTGTAATAATATGTTGATTGTAGCAAAACTTTATATCCACAAATGTACATTTGTTAAAGTTTCTCCTTGTTTTAAAGCATTTAAAATGATTTCAATATTTTATATAAATCTATAAAACAGGTAAAAACAAAAGGTGCCTTAAAGCTCTCTAAGCTTTTGTCAACTTGTATGGACTGACCCAGCTGAAGGTAATGCATTTCCTTTTATATTATTTAAGGTTTATTCATGTTATTATTAGTTTGTACTGTTTTGTTTATTTTATGCTGCTTGGATATAATGTTATATATGTTTAACAATGGAAGTTGAAAATATCTGTTTGTTATTTTAAGTTTAAATAATTTTTTTTTTTTTAAACACACACACAAATAAAAAAAAAATAGTCAAGACTTAGTTGACTATTCACGGCACCAGAGTGGACAAAAGTCAAGCGAACGCAGAGACTGAGGAAAACACAACCCAAAACCAGCCCTGTGTGAAAAGTGTTTGGCTCTAAACAGAACAACTGATTGGGTTAAGCTCAGTCAAGCATTTTCAAGCAAGGTATAATTATAATTTAGACCATATTTTATTCTCAACACATTTGTATAGGTATTCTTTTTAAATCACACTTGCATTGGTGTAAATTAGAAAATTACTTTAAGTTATATACTGTGTAAAAAAAAAACTTTAAAAACAATTTCAGACAAATGAAGTGTTGCATATTGCTATTTATCTAACTTGTTAAATCATTGTTGACAACTACTGTGAGAAATCATTAACATGATCAATGTCTTCACAAAGATCAATATTATTATTAATAATAACATATAATTAAAAGTATATTAAATGTGTTATTTAATAACTGGTAGCCCTTTACACTAATCAGTACCCAAGAAGAAGCTCTCAGTTTCCAAAAGGCTGGTGACCAATGATTTAGACCATATTTTATTCTCAACACATTACTAAAGAGCAGTAATGAAGCTCTTCTCCACTTCAGTTAAAATGATATTTAACAAGACATCTCACATTTTAGTCTGTTATTATTAACCTGAGCAGAGGCTTGAAATGTAATGGACCTAATGTACGTTAATCTACCAGAGTTAATAACCCAACATCCATTAAAGCAATCTGAAACACAATTTATGAGTCAGGTCAAAGTGTATTATTATTCAGTTAATTCACACACAGTCAGTGCGACATCACATTATCAAAGAGAATTCTCAAAGGGAAAAAAATTATTAGCATGCTGCAATATTAGCCTATCATATTATCCAACTCGGTGCACCATATTGTAGCTAGCGCTAGCTAATTCACTTTAGCAAGTTAGCAGAAAACATATATTATTACAATAATTGGGACTAAGAACGGCTGCTTTGGTGACTTTAACATTAAAGAGTATCTCGTATTATAGTGTGATGTAAAACTCGCTAAATTGATCGTCTGTAATGATGTATTTTGATGACAGATCGATCAGTGAATGGATGCATTTTTTAAAATGCGGGTCTCCGCCATGACGTAACTCCGTTGCTGTGGCAACCATGGAGCGCGTTCGGAATTTGAGTTCTACTGACTGTAACCGAGCGAAAAACGCCATTAGTGTGAAAATTGTCGTGTAGACTAAATGGACGCAGAGTTTCACCGTAGTGAAGAAATCCATACAGTTTGTCGACGCGTTTTTAACACAGTGTGTAAGAAAACAAATATCATGACTAACCTAATTAGAAGAAACGCCGTGATGCCGGCCTCGCTGGACGTCGAACATCTACAAGATCCAGCAGATGGCGTAGCCGGGCAGGCTCAGGCTGAGGGCGGCTTCGGCCCCTCTCCTGCTGCCGCCCGGAGCATCAGCCCTAACGGTAAATGTCGAAAAGAGCATCTTAAACACATTACTGTCACACATAAATACAAACACAGGCTCTCTGAGCTGTATAAACTTCACTACAGGGCGTCTTATATGTTTAGTTAACACATTTGAACACATATATAGACTGTAGGTCGTCTTAATGGATGATAAAATACATGTAAACGTCAATTATTCACTATATTTTGAAATATCTTTAATTAATCATGTGTAGTTTTTATATCTGTGAAACCCAAACTTGAACTTGTTATAGAAATGTAGATGTTTGTATAGGAATATAAATGAAGGCCCAAAAGAGGCACAGCAATAGTACTAGTTTTATTTTAAAGTATATTAAGTATAGTATTAAGTATATTAAGTATAGTATTAAGTAAAGTGTTTATAAGTATGTCTGTAATGGTCTTGCCCTTGTTAGGTTTAATCATGCTAGGTCCAAACTAACACTGTACCCTTCCTTCAAAATCACAGACAGTTTCAATATAAACATTCAAACAAACAAAACTGCAGATATTGTTTTTATCAAACTACATTCAGTCACTTTTGAGGCTTTTTTGGTGAAACACTGTTATTAACAGGTGCTTATTATTATGTTCATATACTCATTTCAGACATGTCTTAATAACTTGTTTCTTTGTTTTTGTCTGTTAGTAGGAAAGACCAAAGTGAAGAAGAGCAACCGTGTGTTGTCTTTCTTCAGAAGGGCATGGAAGGCTGTGAAGGCAAAGTTTCGGAGAAACAGAGAAACCAGGGACTCATCACAGCCGAATCCAGAATTACTTGATGTCCCTAATCCCAGAGATCCTGAACGCATTACCCGCCTGCAGGACCGCCTGGAAAAATGCGCTCTGAAGTGGACACCGGTCACTGAGGTCTGGCCCAACGTCTTCATAGGAAATGTGTAAGTCTGCAACACACATCACATCTGAAGCGGTCCTGAAATGAGTAACAAATGTTGTGCGGTGCATGATTTAATAAATAATGGTAATAGTTTAAAAAATAAGAGCAAATTTAAATGTCATGGTGACTTTAATACCAATTAAACAGTAATTAATAGTAAAACATACTGCAGCCTTATGAAGACAAATCAAACACAGCTCAGTTGTAGACTGTATTGGGCAATCTGAGCTACTTCTTAAGAGATGAACCCCATTATTTCTCTCACACACACATTTCAGAAAAAAATGCAATATTAATTTTAATCAAAACTAGCTTTGGTTGTGTTCAAAATGACATCAATGTTTTCAAAGTGCACTGTGAAGGGAGCAATTGTAAACATGAAGATCGCTAAAACTGAACTGTAAAAATACTTTGAAAGCAAATTACAGCTAAGAGAGATGACCTTAATGCTTTTTTAATAATTCCAAGTTTACATGTTAGAATGTTCTAAATGAATAGGGCATAGGGGGGATAACTGAAAATAGAACACAGCCAGGAACGGTTTCTAGCTACAGCTCCAGAGATGTAGTTGCAAGTGCACAAGTTTGCGAATCAGTTTGCGAATGTTTGTTGGAATGACAGATTTGGGAAACGTCAAATCAACAAATGATGTTTGTAATAACACACTTGCGACCTTAGTTGGCTAACGATGGTTTTCGGAAACGCACCCCTGGACAATTGTAGAGTAAGAGTGTTTTAATGAAGACTAATCAAGGCTGTTGTGTTCTTTTGCAGGAATACGGCCAGAGACCCAGCCAGACTGGAGGAGATGAACATCACACACCTCCTGAACGCTGCACCAGAGCTGGAGAATGAAACATCCAAAAATGAATGGGAAAAGGTTTACAAAGACATGAACATCACTTCCCTCAGACTGTCTGCAGACGATGATGGATGGTTTGATGTCACCAGACACTTTTTCCCAGCGGCAGACTTCATTCATACAGCCCTGAGCAAACCACAGAGTAAGAGTTCACTTCCACACACAAACTGAACCAACATTGTGTTGTACACTGCCAAATTGTTGAGTTTGTTTTCAGCGAATGCTGGTTTGTTTTTTGGCAATTGTGAGGACATTTCATAGGTGTAAAGGCTTTTATACTGCGCATGAAACAAATACTACAGTAATTCAGGAGTACTATAGTGTATAGCAGTAAATACTGTGCTGTTTTTAAACTCTAACTATTGTAAAGTTCTTCACAGAATTAATCTGTTTGGTGATTCTGTGGTACTACAGTAATATAAAATAATAGTCGAAACTGCTGTTTTCTACACTTATATGGTCTATTATGCAACAATACAGCAGAGTTTACTGAAGTGAAAACTCAACATTACTCTGTAAACAGTTAAGTACACTAGAGTATTTATCAGAGTCTCTCCAGTCACTGTCATTAGTGCGGTAGTGCGCTGGAGCTCTCATTAAACTGTTGTAAATACTATATTTACAGTAGAACAATGGAAGAGTTTCATAAAACTGTGTTTTCTATTTCTTGCACCCAAACACTTACAGTAAACAGCATATTTACTTTCTCTACAAAACAACAGCTAATTCTGTATGATTGATTAGCTTTTGGAAAAACTGGGGATATAGAGCAATGTCACGCGCACACACACACACACACACACACACACACACACGAATACAATACAGAACTTAACGTACAATTTGTTTCTTTAAGTCATAAAAGTTTATTAATAACCTCCAATAACACTCCAGATGAGCATTTCAGTGTGTTTTATAGAAAGTGCACTTACCCAAACATTTCTGCATTTTTACAGCTCCAGTTTAATCATTTAGAGCAATTTTTATTATTAATATTCTTCCCTCGTCAGAAATTTCTGGGTTTACTATCCTTGTGGGGACAGTATTTATCTATCCATCTCTCCATCTGTCCTACAGTGCTAAATGTGCTAGCGATACGTTTGTGTTGATCTTTCTCTCTTTGTTCCTGCAGATAAGGTGTTGGTGTGCTGCCTGCAGGGCGTCAGCCGCTCCGCCACACTTTTCCTGGCATATTTGATGATACACCACAACAAAACACCAGAGGACTCCATTGATCTGGTGACACACAAGAGATTTATCAGGCCAAGCAGAGACTTCTTGAGGAAATTAACAATCCTCGCTGAGCAGCGACACTTAATTGAAAGTGACGCAGCGAAGAACAGAAGCAACTCTGCTGCCGATAAACCAGACCCTGAAGTGGAGTCAGTTGATTCAGAGGAAATGTATGTTTGTGAGCCGTACGGTCTTAAACCAGTCACGAAGATTTCACACATACACAACCCTGAAGCCTGCTCCAAACTAGACAAGTGTGCTTTAAAGCCTGATCCAGAACCGGTCCCAGGTCCGAGCGGTTATAGACCCGAACCTAAGGCAGTTGATTCAGAGGAAATGTATGTTTGTGAGCCGTACGGTCTTGAACCAGTCACGAAGATTTCACACATACACGACCCTGAAGTCTACTCCAAACTGGACAAGTGTGCTTTAAAGCCCTATCCAGAACCGGTCCCAGGTCCGAGTGGTTATAGACCCGAACCTAAGGCAGTTGATTCAGAGGAAATGTATGTTTGTGAGCCGTACGGTCTTGAACCAGTCACGAAGATTTCACACATACACGACCCTGAAGTCTACTCCAAACTGGATAAGTGTGCTTTAAAGCCTGATCCAGAACCGGTCCCAGGTCAGAGCGGTTATAGACCCGAACCTAAGGCAGTTGATTCAGAGGAAATGTATGTTTGTGAGCCGTACGGTCTTGAACCAGTCACGAAGATTTCACACATACACGACCCTGAAATCTACTCCAAACTGGATAAGTGTGCTTTAAAGCCCGATCCAGAACCGGTTCCAGGTCCGAGCGGTTATAGACCCGAACCTAAGGCAGTTGATTCAGAGGAAATGTATGTTTGTGAGCCGTACGGTCTTAAACCAGTCACGAAGATTTCACACATACACAAAACTGAAGCCTGCTCCAAACTGGATAAGTGTGCTTTAAAGCCCTATCCAGAACCGGTCCCAGGTCCGAGCGGTTATATACCCGAACCTAAGGCCGTTGATTCAGGGGAGCTGTGTGTCTCTGACTTGAGTGGTCCTCAACCACAACCTCAAATGGAAGAGAAGATTTCACTCTTGCATTTGCATTTCACCCAAAATATTTCCAACCTGGACAAGCAACAATTGGAGAGCAGGAAGAAATGGGTCTCCATCTGTAAAGTCTTCGACAACCTCTACGTTGGAAGCTGGTAAGTCTGCAACACATTCATGATGTATAGTACAAAGTCATGTGATGCTTTAAATGGGTAATGGAGACAGTGTTGGGTAGGTTACTTCAAGAGAGTGATTACTTCAGAAGCTCTCCCTGTCCCACATTGTCTATTTGACATTCCAGCCTTTGTTGCCGGAAATAAAATATATTGTGGAGCTGGATTAGTGACAAATGAATGAGTTAATTCAGCTGAATATATTGTAAGAGGTTACTGAAGATACTTAAGAGGTTTCCTTTGAGTCTGTATATGTTTCTGCATTGTAAGTCCGTATAGAAAGCTGATGAAAGTTGTTTGTGATTTTGTGCAGGAAAAGGGCAATGGATATAGTTGCACTGAAGAGGAGAGGAATTACACACGTCCTGAACACTTTACCCATTTTGGCAAATCAAGATACATTGAGGAGGAAACAGGCCAAGCTGTACGAGACAATGAACATCTCCTACCACAACGTGTTTTCAAGAGACGATGACCCGTTTAACTTTAGCTGTCATATCTACAGAGTGGCAGAACTCATGCACAAGATTCTGAGCAACCCAGAGAGTAAGAACACACACACACACACACACACAAACACACACAAACACACACACACACACACACAGTGTATTAATATCATGTTCTAGTGTGTTCAATTGTTTTGTGTCTTTCTTTTCTCAGATCAGCTGCTGGTGCAGGATCAACAGGGTTCGAGGCACGCCTGCTTTTTCGTGGTGCCATATCTGATGATATACCACGGAAAAACATTGACGAAGGCCATTAGCCATATGATAAATCGTAAACACATCAGAATGAGCAGGGACCTCCTGACGCAGCTAGTCGTCTTCGCTTGTCACCACAATCAGCAGCAACAGCCGGGTTTGATGCCGGAGTTTTCATCGGTCGACATAAACCACCCTCAGATCATTTCCCAAATGTACCTTCGTACCGTCAAACCCTCCCAGTACTGGACTCCTGTCAGTGAAGTCTGGCCCAATGTCTTCATAGCTGACGAGTAAGTCTACAACACACATATAACAGCAAAGCATACAGTCAAATAATGATGCAGGGTTTCACCCGGGCTTAATTCCCACAGTTATGGAGTTTTTAAAAGATCTATTGCAGACATTAAAAGTCAGGGTAAATGTTTTTAAGTCATGTTTTATCATGTTGTTGTGGTTAGGGTATTTCTCCCAGCCATTTTATTCCGCTTGTCAACCTGCAATCAAATTCAGTCCTCAAATTCAGGCTGGTAAAATACTGTCTGAGGCTGGTTTTTGTTCGCTCAGTGCTCAGTCAGTTGTTGCGTCCCAATTCGCATACTTATACTACACCCTAAAAGTATGCAAGCTTTGGGACATACTACTTCCTCGTTCCTTGGTATCGAAACTTGTACCAAATATCGATATTTTTAACTTGTAGTATCGAAAATCATATAGTAGGGTATCGATGTTTGTCAAGGTATCATATCAAAGTCTGAAATCCCAGTATCGTGACCACACTACTTCAAACTATTTGACTACAGATTTGAGGACAGATGGAGTAAAAAAAGCACAAAATGCTGAAAACTGTTCAGAATCTGCGTTATTAAAAAATAACAAGCTCCTGTAAACTTTGTTAAATTCAGCATTTGTAGATTTACAGAACTCCAGAGTGAGCGCTGTGTGTTCTTCATTGTAAATTCAGCTTTTCAGTCAGTGAAAGTGAAGGGAAATTGAGGATGTTGTTGTGTTCTTGTGCAGGAAAACAGCGAGGAACAAAGTCAAACTGAAAAAGATGAACATCACGCACATTGTGAACGCTGTGCCGTTGTCCTTAGAGGAAGAGGAATGGAAGGACTACTACCAGAAGAAGAACATCACTTACTACAATGTGCGTTCAGGATTCGGAGTCCAGGGCTGGCCAAACATAGCACAGTTCTTTTCACCAGCAGCAGAATTCCTACACAAGGCCCTGAGTGACACAAAGAGTAAGAGTTGACACACACACACACATGCAATATTCATCTGCTGTTGAAGCAGAATTATTAGCCCCCCTGAGTTATTAGCCCCCCTGTATATTCCTGTATATTCCTGTTATTTCTGTATATTCCTGTTGTTTCTGTTAACAGAAAGCAGATTTTTTTTCAGCACATTTCTCAACATAATAGTTCTAATAACTGAATAATTGTGACTTCAGCTGTGTTATTAGTTGAATGAGCTTGTTTTGACCGTCTTTTTTTCTGCATTTCCTCAGATAAGGTGTTGCTGTACTGCAGCGAGGGCTTAAACCAGTCCGTCGTGCTTTTTATGGCATATCTGATGATCCACCAGCGCATGAAGCTGGAAGAAGCATTCGAGTTTTTGTTGGAGAGGAGACGCATGTGGATAAGCAGGGACTACTTGAACCAGCTGGTGATGTTGAATCTGGACCTCGCAAAGCTTCGCAAATTGAACGAGTGTAGACCCTGCTGCACAGCCTGCTACGAAGCTATCTTACGACTTAATCTAACGTAACATGCAGTATGTAAATATGTAAATATGGTGTTGACATGTCTGTTTGTCTTCTGTTCATGTGCATTGTGAGAAAAATAAAGAAAGATTTGCTTCAATTGTGTTTCTGACCAGTTTTCAGCTGACAAAGTTCAACCAGAAGATTATGGAGACTTAATTACTGCATAATTACAAATATAGAGTATACTTACTCATGAGTAAAATAGCTTACTCAGCATTTATATACAGGTCTCATTGCGTTTAAATGAGTTAGTTTAAACTCAGTCTTGTAATAAGGCAATAAAACAACATTATCTCACTTTGGGTCTGGTTCTGAATTTTAAAGAGCATTCTGGGTTAATTTAATCAATATCATCTGTTAAAACTATTCTGAAATGAAAATGAACAACATATTTGTAATGAGCGTGTGTATCATGAGTACAGAAATCCTCCGAACAGTAGTTTTGTCAAGTACTAAATAACTACAGTGAGCTTCTGAAGTCATTTAGTCCAGGGGTGTCCAAACTCAGTCCTGGAGGGTCACTATCCTGCATAGTTCAGTTACAATTTGCTTCGACACACCTGCCTGGAAGTTTCTATTATATGTAGTGAGAGCTTGATTAGCTGCTTCAGGTGTGTTTGATTAGGGTAACTTGGAGCTAAACTCTCCAGGACCGAGTTTGGACACCTCTGTTTTAGACTATATTAGGTTACTCAGGTCAGTCTCTCCTGTAACACTGTTTGATACATAAGATGTCAATGATGCGGTATCCTTTCCAAAGTCCATATTGAGTCTTTAAAAGTAAATATTAATATCTAGAAATTTCAAATATGTTATTACACACCGGCCACTTTATTAGGTACACTTTACTGGGTTGGACCCGCTTTTGCCTTCAGAACTGCCTTAATCCTTCGTACCATGGATTTAACAAGGTACTGGAAATATTCCTCAGAGATTTTGCTCCATATTGACATGGTAGCAGTTAGGTTTCAACACGTTTTTGTGTTACTTTAACTTGTTTTAATAAGTGAATCAGGTTTCTACAGATGGTTTTGTGTTACTATAACTTATTTTAATAAGAAAAACAGATTTCAGCAAATGTTTATTGTTACTTTAACTAATTTCAATAAGTTAATCAGATTTTAACAAATGTTTTTGTGTTACTTTAACTCATTGTAATAAGTTAATCAGGTTTCAGCAAATGTTTTGTGTTACTTTAATTAATTTTAATAAGTTAATCAGGTTTTAACAGATGTTTTTATGTTAATAATATTGACCTTAAAATGGTTCTTAAAAAATTTAAAACTGCTTTTATTCTAGCCGAAATAAAACAAAAAGGACTTTCTCCAGAAGAAAAAATATTATCAGACATTCGGTGAAAATTTCTTTACTTTGTTAAACATAATTTGGGAAATATTTAAAAAAGAAAAGATAATTCAAAGTGGGGCTAATAATTCTGACTTCAACTGTATATACGTCCCTATAAAGCAGTATCTGCAACCATTTTTGTTGTATTGTGACAGCTCCAAGAAAAACAGGAGCAAACAGCTTGTTTCATCTACTGCGAGCTGATTGGATGTAGTAAAGTAGGCATTTCATTCAGAAAGATCGGGAAAAGAGTTTCGGGAGCTGTTCATTACGCTGTGGCGACCTCTGATTAATAAAGGGACTAAGCCATAAATAAAATAAATGAATGAATATATATGTATGAACACTACCGGTCAAAAGTTTGGGGTCAGTATGATTATTAAATGTTTGAAAATAAGCTTCTCCTGCTCACCAAGGCTGCATTTATTTATTCAAAAATACAGTACACACTGTAAAATTGTGTTTGCTTTTTAAAATAACTGTTTAAGTAAAGATTACCTATAAACTAATTTGGAGAGGATCGCATGCTTATGATTGCTTGCAGCTGGTTTGCATTTTTTAGCCGTGGCCGCACTAAGTTAACAGACCAGACAATCACAACTCTGAATGGTGTTCAAATAGAAAGAGTTAGCTTCTACAAATATCTAGGTATTTGGATTGATGAGAGATTAGCCTTTGATATACACATTGACAAGTTATTGAAAAAGTCAAAATTAGGTTTTTTATACCGATCAAAAAATTGTTTTCCTTATAAAGCCCGTAAAAAAGGAGTACATTTCTGTCTATAATGGATTATGGTGATCATCTTTATATGCACGCAGCAGCTACTCTACTAAGAAAACGAGATTCTGTTGATCATGCAGCAGGACGCTTCGTCACAGGTGCAGACTCACGAACACATCACTGTCATTTGTATGATTCCTTAGACTGGTTATCTTTATATCAAAGGAGAAAATTACATCGTACTTATTTATTTTAAAGGCTCTTTTAGGTAAATTACTATCCTATCTTTCTAATTTGTTAACATTTCACACAAATAACCAACACACTAGATCTGGTTCATGTATTCGTCCCTGTCAGAACTTGGCAAACATGCTTTTTCCGTTTACGCTCCCAGAGCTTGGAATGACCTGCAAAATAGGCTCAATCTTAACACACTGCCGACTCTGAGTACTTTTAAACACCTTTTACACAACATCCTAAAGGCCACTTGTAATTGTTTTTAATGATCTGATGTTTTTATGAATGGTAATTGTAACTTTGTGGTAGTGTTTTTGTGACTTTATGTGAAACTTTATGTGCTGCCTGCCATCTTGACCAGGTCTCACAGGAAGAGGAGACAGTACTGTCTCAATGTGATCTCCTGGCTAAATAAAGGAAATAATAATAATAATTCAATTAACGATTCACCAATCAGACGATTGCTAAGCCACTATAAATACCCTAAGTTCCATATGACAGCCATCTTTGTTTTGAAGAATCCCCCTTCACCCCTACTCCTCCTCCTTTCCTAGATGGGTGGCAGGCGGGCCAGTGGTTAGCACTGTTGCCTCACAGCAAAACATCACTGGTTCAAGTCATTACCAAACCAGCCGACATTTCTGTGTGGAGTTTACACGTTCTCCCCGTGCTCACGTGAGTTTCCCCCGGGGTCCCCGGTTTCTTCTTACCATCCCAAAACATGCAACTTAAGTTAATTGACTAATCCAAATCGGCACTATGCTCCTAGTAAGTAGTTATCTCTTTAGAGCGATCACTATCAGCAGGGGAGCTTTCCAGATCTACCTGAGCTCAAACTCCCCTCTCGCCTTACAAACGTGAGGAAACCCTGCAGCTCGAGGATCTTCTGAGCTCAGGGCTCTCTCCCAGGACAGCATGCCAAACATGCTTTATAATCAATCCTCAGCTAAGTGTGAACTCTTGAAAAATAGTTTATAATTTAATTGAATCGTTTATTCCAGTGATTTTAAAGATGTATTGTCAGCTTCATTACATTATTGGTATTGTATTTCAAAGATATCATGCTAACCGGTTAGCATTTAGGCAGATCACCTTCTGCACTTTTAATGGACTGATTGGCTATTAAATCATAAAAGTAAGCAAAATTGCTTCTCATATATGTCCTCGTGTCATATAAACCAACACCGGGTCATTGTGGATATGTACCGTTGTCTATATTTCTGGAGAGCTCTAATTATGTACCCACAGGTACGTCTGGCTGCATTTCGTCTTTAAAATGGATGCTACGAGGCGGTATGACACTACTGATGGCTTGTGTTCCTTTTTGTGTTCCGCTTACCTCCACTGGCTTTTACCAGTTGCCCAGTAGCTCGCTGTGTATGTCGGTGGACTTGGGACACGGAGAGGAGTTGATCATGATGATAGGGTTTGAATCCGGGGAAGAACGGTTCCAGAAACCAGGTAAAACCACAGCAAAAAAGATAAACCAAGCTGGCCTGCTGGATTTATGCGAGAAGAGAACCTGCAAGAAATTTGAGATCATAAAAAAGCATGCACAGCACCCTCTGGTGGATTTGCACAAACCAAAACTGCGAGCAGACGTACCTCCGGTTATGTATTCTGCTCTCCCCAGAAATGTAGACCTGGGTACATATCCGTAATGAGCCTGTGTTGCATAAAACCCCCCAAAAACATGACCCTTGATTTAAACGTGTGTATTGTAAGCAGACCTGGCATGTCTGCATACAATATTTTAAGAAATCACCAGCATGACACAATTTCCAATAACCTCATCATATCCTATTTTTAATTGGAGCAGATGGATAAATAATACTGATAGAGATCACAATCAACTTAAAACAATCAAAATACAGAAACAGACTCGCCAAGTCCTTCACGGTGAGCTGAGCTGTACTCATATATGGCCTCGAGATCATTTCATCTTCATCTGGTGTGTGTTTTGCAAAACAAGTTCCCACATTTACATGATCTTTACTCCTGGCTTCAGTAATGGCAGTCTTGGAAAATCACCTGATGTTCTGTAAGGCCCAATGTTTATGGAGAACACTATGTACAGAAGTATAATTATCAGGAAAAATAAATGCATCTGAAATAATGGCCTCAAGAAAACTAAACCGAGAGTAATTCGTCTTCCAGTCAGTCGAAGTATGTGTTTGACCTGCCAGGACTTACAGTGGAGATGAAATCGCAAAGGTATTACTGAGAATACAAATGTACAGCTGTTGAAAATGCTAATCTGATTGTGTGAGAAAATAAAGGTCAAATGACAGATCATTGATGTTGTGGTAATTAAACTGATGTGATCGGTGAGAAAAGTTTCTAAGTTTAATGAAATGAAAAGTGTTTGGCATTTAAAATGTATGGCAGCACATTTCCACAACACAACTGCACCTATCTTTCTTAAAATTTTGACTTTTTTCCTTGTAATTCTGAGTTTAAAGGAGACCTATTATGCCCAAGATAAAAAAACAAGTCTCTGATGAGTGTGTGAGTGTGTAGTTTCAGCTCAAAATACCACACTAATATTGTTTGATAACTCTCTGAAACTGACCCCTTTAGGCGTTGATCCTAACTAATAGTGATGTTTTGGTGACTGTGGCTTTAAATTCAAATGAGCTATTTTCAAAAAAGGCGGAGCTACAAATGCCTGTGTCAGCATAGTGGCAGATTCAAAAACAAGACTAAAGTTCTATGCTAATGAGGGAGAGATGGTCATTAGTGGGCGGGGCTTTCCCCCTCTGATGACACGTACAAAGGGAGAATGTCAATCAAAGTGTTTCAGCAGACGGTTTTGATCAAGTGTGATTATAAAGAATAAAATTAATTCATTTTCACCATTAGAAGCTGCTTATATTCACACACTGCTGACACACAACAGTGTTTAAACCCAGATTAAAAGTGATTTTTGCATATTAGGTCCCCTTTAAAGTTGCAAAGTTGTCAATTATTTTTGCAGTTCTGATTTGATTTCTCACAGATCACAGAAAAGCAAACTTACAAGTAAATATTTTTTGTAAAAATTTTCTATTTTGAGTCCCAATTACACATTTTTTATTACTTTTACTGTGGTGGAAACAACCTTCCATATAAAATTAATTAAATCTGCAAGTTTTTGTCTTGTTTCAAGTATGAATATCTACAAATTCTTAAATCAAGAAGCATTTTCTTTTCAAGTAAAAAATATTGTCTTGTTTTTAGAAATAATATGCAACAATTAACTGAGTTTTCCCCATAAACAAGCAAAATAATTTTGTTTTTTAGAGCACCCGTGAGGTCTGAAAAGCATTGAAAAAGTCTTAAATTTGATAATCTCAAATTAAGGCCTTAATAGCCTTGAATTTGGTATACAAAGTCTTGGATTTCGCTACGAAGATCTTAAATAATTTATTTATTTTTGCCTTCCCTAGGATTAAAGTTCATACCATAACAAAATGACCTGTTACTAATGTAGGCTAATTAAAAATCATGCAGCGTATCGCTGAGTGCAACTCACGCTCCACGTCATAGCAGAAAGTGCGTCGCTGTAACTTACGCTACTATGGCGAGGGAGGCGAGCGCGAGTATTTACAATGCTCTAACTGCTTAAAAACAGAAACAGTGCTCAATTTCATAGCAGGAGTTTTCTGGACAGTCTTTCACTGGCACTTAAGCTCCCGAGCGAGCAAGCGCGCATATGTGTGTGTGTTTATGTGTGTGAATGAGAGAGAGCGTAATGCTTTGTTGCTTGCTTGGTGCTTTGTGTCTATGTGTGTGTGGATTTATACAGACAGCTTGTTACAGGTGTGTGTGTGTGTGTGTGTGTGTGTGTGTGTGTGTGTGTGTGTGTGTGTGTGTGTGCTTTTAAAAATGTTTTATTCAATTTAAGTAGTCACTTGTACATAATTATTTTCTAGGGTTCAAAATTTATACAGATTTTACATTTTCCCCTCATACTTCTGTCGGAATGGGTACAAAGGCATTAAATTTCATTTGAAATGGTAATAAAAAGGTCTTAAAAAGCTGTGAATTTAATTAGGAGGGTCCCGGGGGTACCCTGTTTTCGCTTTGAAAGATTATTTGACTTACCCCATTGACAGATTATTTTGCTGTTTTAAGAAAAAGACACACTTATTTTTGAGATATCATTTCTAAAAACAAGACAATATTTTTTACTTGACAAGGAAATGCTTTTTGATTTAAGAATTTGTAGATATTTAGACTAGAAACAAGACAAAAACTCAGAGAGGAGCCATTTTTTTGAAGTGTGACAGAACATTAACTGATTTTAATACCCAATTTTCATGCAACTGGGTCTATATTACTATAATAAATATACATTCATAAATAGCCATGTCTATTTGGTAAACGTGAAGTACATTATCTATTACACCCCAAATAAACATCTGTTGGTGTAAATTGAGCTTGACTATGTATTGTACATGTATCAGTACACCAAAACAAAATAATAATACTAATAATAAAACAGCTATATAAACCAGTACAAGAAGAGAATGAATACAATTACCGAGCACACCTTTAGTAAAACTTAAATAAAAGCTTATATATTCTTCCTTGGCTTTGGAGAAACTCAGTTAAAGGTTTCGTAATAGTTGCTATATTTACAAAAAACTCTGCAGCAATATTGCCGTGTAAGCCAGCGGCTCATCGTGTACAGCATTTGTATAATAATGGAAAAGCTAAATATAAAATAATAAAATATAAATAGAAGTATTTCTTAAATGATGTAATATAATAATGATGGAGAGTGGATATAAAAAGTCTACACACCCCTGTTAAAATGCAAGGTTTCTGTCTTGTATAAAAATGAAACTACAGTAAACACTTTATTTTTTATTTACTTCAACAAAGTATTGCCTTAAAGGTGTGTACACTAATGCAACCACTTTATTTTAGTTTTTTATTTACTTCAACAAAGTATTGCCTTAAAGGTGTGAGGAAAAAGTTCTACTCTAGTTTTATTTTTTTACAACACTAAAACCTTGCATTTTAACACGGGTGTAGACTTTTTATATCCACTGTATCTCACACATTTATAACGCAATCTTGACTGAATTTGGTATTGCACCAGCGGAGCATCTTTGGTATTGTCTGTGAAGTGCCACAGGAGGGCGTCAAACTGCAAAAAATGCTTTTCTTTCTTAGATTCTGTCTTGTTTCTAGCCCAAATATCTAAAACCTCTTAAATGAAGAATTATTTTTTAGACAGGCATAAAATATTATTTTATTTTCAGAAGTAATGTGCCAAAATAAAGTGAGTTTTTCCTTAAAACAAGCAAAATAATCTTGTTTTTAGAAAAAAACTCACATTAATTTTACACATTATTTCCTAAAACAAGACATTATGTTCTGCTTGTCAATTAAATGCTTCTTGATTTAGGAATTTTGAGGTATTTGGGCAAGAAACAAGACAACAAATCTACATAAGAAAAGCGTATTTGTGCAGTGCAGATGTCTAAAAGTGAGTGTGGAAGTTGTTTGCTGTGGACTGGGGGTCGATGTGTTTTAGGTGACACGCGTGGCAGAGCAAGTGTCCGTCTAGAGGATAACAGCGGTGACCTTCTTCATCATTCAGCTCCATCTGACAGTCCTGAAGAAAAAACATTCACATCTTCAGCAAAACAGCTTTACAGCATCACCACCAAAGCCAACAAATCAGTCATTTATACATCGTTTTAATGTGGTCGTGTCATTGGTCCATGAACATTTCCTGCTTGCTATCAAACTATTTCATAACTGTAACAAGAATGCAATTCAATCATAACTGATTGTTAAAGCAGCTATAATAACATTATTTATCAATATGTGCCTCTTTTTGGATTCTCAGAAGCTGTAGAAATTAAAAATGTAAAACAGGAAGTATGTGGGGACCACTGTTTTCGTTTGCATCCCTCAAAATGGAGCTCTAGTGCTGGTTAAAATGCATCAGGTGTGTGGACCCTTTTCACATTTACTGGTTTCTCAGCAGCAGAAATCGTCATAGTTGGTAAACTCAGAGCGCAGTGAATGGGAGAACACAAGAAATCATTATTTACAATGCTATTTGCTGAAATAATAAAATAAAAACTCCACCATGGTGTTATCAAGACTTTCAGAAGGAAACAAATAGTGTGAGACTGATTACAGTAGCAGAAGAGAGAATAATGTCAGATTTACTGTCCATAGATGCTGAATTGCAAACACCTCACACAAGCGGTCATTAGTTTTTTGTAATTTGATGCAAAGATGATAGAATACATGCATAAATACAAAATAATGCTCATGTTTTTTCATCTATGTATGAAAAACTTCAAAGGAATTAAGATGCTGATGACCTAGAGGCTTCTCTATATGAGAAGAGCTTAATTCAGAATCACAGCTCTATATCTAATTCATACAATCTGATTCTTACCTATACTTTGCCCTCTCATTCCCCAGGGTTTATGCAGGTTTCATCAAGTCAAATTTAAGACTTTTCAAGACCTTTTTAACACTATTATGAATAACATTTTTGACTTAAACAAGGCTAAACGCTAAGGATTGTTTCTTATAGCCCAGTTAAAACAAAAAAAAACATCGAAAATTAATTTTGCAAGGAAGATAATTAAACCATATGTTTATACATATAAATATAAACAGAGTTGGTAAATAGAGTTAATAAATAAGAGTTAATAAATAAACTTTTGGTAAAACGCTTATCGAGATGGAATGTTAATGGTTAGATGGGTGTTGGTCAGATTGGATAGCTTTACATGGACATAGGAAATTTAAGACCTTTTTAAAATTATTTAAGACCTACAACACATGATTTCAGTGAATTTAAGGCTTTCTAAGGCCTTACATTTTGATTATTAAATTTAAGGAATTTTAAGACTTTTTAAGACCCCGCAGAAGCCCTGTTCCCTGTTTAAGCATCAATAGGAGAAAGAACTTTGAGTTGGTTTGGATCAGAAATGGTGGAAAATGGCTGCTGAGAGAGTTAGTTCCTCTTCTTCTTGTGCCAGACTGAGTCTGATTCAGTTTAAGGTTCTTCATAGAATTCACCTAACGAATGTCAAATTAGGTAAGCCATTCCCAGGCGTGGATGTTTGCTGTAATAGCTGCTCTCTGGCTCCTGTTGATCATACCAACATGTTTTTTTCTTGTGCAAATTTTTGGAGTTCTTTCTTTGATGCTTTTTTCTACAATTTTCAACTTTGCTTTATTGGATAACCGTTCAATTAAGAATGCTAATGTTCTAGCCTTTGTGTCAATGATAGCCCGGAGACGGATTTTATTACACTGGAGGTCTTCTAAACCTCCTTTGACTCTCATGGTTAGACGATTTGATGTCTATTTTATATATTTAAATAAAATTACGTTAACATTAAGAGGTTCCACTGAAAAATTGTATAAAAACTGGGATCCTCTAATTAATTGATCAGGAATGCAACACACCTCTGATTTATACGATTAGTTTTTTCAAGAAAGACCTCTGCTATTAATGTGTGTGTGTGTGTGTACATTTATTGTAAAAAAAAAATAAAATAAAAATAAAATAAAAAGGTGTAAATTATTGATATTGTGTGTTTTTTTTTTTGGTAGACTCGACAAAAAATAAATAAATAAATAAAGTAAAAAAAAGATGCTGATGACCGCTAAACAACTAACTATTATTTTGAAAGTAAGTAGCGTCGCCTTCAAACTCACCTCACAGTGGTAACACTCCACATGATAGTCCCTGTCCATGGAGACCACGCGAATGGTTTCATCCGATCCCTACGACAGTAAACAACCAATGAGATGACAACACACATCACTCCCATAACCAAACAAAAGACATTTACAGATTCTCCTGATTCAGATTCTAGAATCAAGGTAGCACAGTGGTTAGCTCTATCGCCTCACAGCAAGAAGGTTGCTGGTTCGAGTCCCAGCTGGGCCAGTTGGCATTTCTGTGGGGAGCATGTTCTCCCCCGTGTTGGTGTGGGTTTCCTCCAGGTGCTCTGGTTTCCCCCACATTTCAAACACATGCACTATAGGAGAATTGAATAAGCTAAATTGGCTGTAGTGTATGAGTGTGTGTGTGAATGTGAGAGTGTGTGGGTGTTACCCAGTACTGGATTGCGGCTGGAAGGGCATCCACTGCGTAAAACATATGCTGGAATGTTGGTGACCCCTGATAAATAAATGGACTAAGCCAAAGGAAAATGAATGAATGACTGAATCAGACCAGAAGTGTCAAGCCAAAAACCTTCCAAAGGCTGCAGCCACTCGTACATTAGGAATAAGGTTGATAACACAGTATACTGTTGTTTTAATGTGGAGATTTGAGCTGTGAACTGTTCTCATGCTCCACTTGGGCCATGATCCGAGAGTTTCTCATAATGCAGTTCAATGTGTTGGCTCTGAACTGAAGCCTCTCATGACGGTGTCAGAGATCTGCATGCCTCTGGGGTCGTGTCTCTAATTATAGAGAGCAGGGGCTTTAACAAATTACTCACGCCTTAACTTAGTAGTGATCAGTCCATCATCAATGCTGAGAGAATTTTCTTCAGTAACAGACCTAAAGGAGGTAACGTAATGTAATGTTCTGGATAGTGCATGAAGCTGTAGTTGTAGAGATCTCAGCATTAATTTATTAATTTTCATACCGCTTAGTTCCTTATTTATCAGTGGTCGCCACAGAGGAATGAACCGCCAACTATTCCGGCATGTGTTTTGCAGAGCGGATGCCCTTCCAGCCACAACCCAGTACTGGGAAACACCTATACACACACAAACTCATACACTTTATCCAATTTAGGAAACCGGAGCACCTGGAGGAAACCCACGCGAACACGGGGAGAACATGCAAACTCCACACAGAAATGCCAATTGGCCCAGCTTGGACTTGAACCTGCGACCTTCTTGCTGTGAGGTGACAGTGCTAACCGCTAAGCCACCGTGCTGCCAGGTCTCAGCATGACATCCAAAAAAAAATGTAATTTAGTTCCTTATTTTAAAGTCTTAAGTTCACCCAAAATTAAAAATTCAGTGGTTCCAAACCTTTATGAGTTTCTTTTTACTCTGCTGAACAAAAAAGATGTTAAGAAACCTGTAACCACACTGCAAAAAATGCTTTTCTTGCTTAAATTTTTTGACTTGTTTCTAGTCTAAATATCTAAAATTTCTTATATCAAGAAGCATTTTCTAGACAAGCAAAACATATTATCTTGTTTTGAGAAATAATATGCCAATATTAAGTGAGTTTTTCCTTAAAACAAGCAAAATAATCTGCCACTGGTGTAAGCAAATTAATCTTGCTTTTTCTTTAGACGTAAGATTATTTAGCTTACCCCATTGGCAGATTTTTAACTTGTTTTAAGGAAAAACTCTATTAATAATAATATTATTGGCATATTATTTCTGATAATTTCTCATATTTCTCAATATGTTTTTCTTGTCTAGAAAATTCTTCTTAATTTAGGAATTTTTAGATGTTTGGACTAGAAACAAGACTAAAAATCAAAGTAAGAAAAGCATTTTTTGCAGTGCACTGATTTCCGTAGAGGGAAAAACAAATACAATGAAAGTCAATGATTACAGGTTTCTGTAAATATTTCTCTAAATATCTTCTTTTGTGTTCAAAATCAAACAGGCCTGTGACAAGTGAAGATTGAGGAAATGACGACAGAACTTGACGAATTACTGGAGCTTGCGCATGATTTACTCATTCCTATTTTTAAAATCATGCAAACTATTTTTTTAGTTCTCCTGTTTTACTAGAGATGATTCATTTTTCCGCCATATTAAGTAAATTGTGAGCAGGATTTATAACTACCCTAGATGTACTAAAGCAGAGCTGCCCAAACTCAGTCCTGGAGGGCTGGTGTCCTGCATATTTTAGTTCATACCCTAATTAAACACACCTGAACCAGCTAATTAGGCTCGTTTTTTTAGGTACAGTATACTAGAAAGCTTCAAGCAGGTGTTGAAGTAAGTTGGAGCTAAACTATGCAGGACACAGACCCTCCATGACCGAGTTTGGACTCCCCTGTACTAGAGCATGTGCATGATTAATATGATTTTATTCTCTTGATAAAAATAAATTGTGTTCAGTTACAGTTTTTCTCGATTGCTTGGATGCAGTTGTCAACTGAAACTCCACATTTTCAAAACAGTTAACACACAGGCCTAAACAGCGGCACTCATGGTCAAAATGACACATTTTGCTTGCAAAAGGCACATATCGTGTCAAAACATTTAACATATGCAACAAAAGCTAGTTTTACCTTCAAACTACACAACTTGCAAACAAGTATAAGAGCTCTTTCAATTAATCATTACACAATGCACAACAAAATACAAAATACAGAACTCAAAATGCACCACCATTGCTTGCCATTGTAGCTTATAGCCAATGGCATTTGTTGTCTCTATTTGGGCTGTCAAATTCGCCTTTTTGCAAAGAATTGGATCAAGAATAAGATGTGCTTTGATTGAATATATATTGAATTCATGACATTTTTCAAACTGTGGCTGAAAACTGAAATACTGTATATAAAAAAAAAGACAAAAGTAATAAAATACTGTAAATATTAGAGAAAACACATGTAAACTAATATACAGTCAAAACTATTGGGAGTATACATGCATAAATACAAAATAATGCTCATGTTTTTTCATCTATGTATGAAAAACTTTAAAGGAATTAAGATGCTGATGACCTAGAGGCTTCTCTATTTGAGAAGAGCTTAATTCAGAATCACAGCTCTATATCTAATTCATACAATCTGAATCTTACCTATACTTTGCCCTCTCATTCCACAGGGTTTATACAGGTTTCATCAAGTCAAATTTAAGACTTTTCAAGACCTTTTTAACACTATTATGAATAAAATTTTTGACTTAAACAAGGCTAAACGCTAAGGATTGTTTCTTATAGCCCAGTTAGGACAAAGCCATATTGACCTCCTCCATCAATGCTGGCACAGAACAACACAGACCTTCCATCGTTTTAATAAGGTTTGCAGAATGATGGCTAATTGAAGATTTGTGTGAAGGAGTGTCAAACCGGTGCTTCAGTGATTTCATACTGATGTTGGTAGTTTTTAATAGTTAGGAATAGATGGATTCTGTTTGGTTACCAAAACTAAAACAATGGAGTTTGGACTGCTTGAATGACATCTGTGTTAACTGTTTGGAAAAATGGTGGGGAAAATGTGTCAACCCAATGAGAAAGGGTTTACACATTTGCAAGACCTGTCCTCTGCTCTGCTGGGATAGTGATAATGAAAATGAAGAGGAACCTAGTTTCTTTAACCAGGTCAAAGCAAACTAGAAAAACTGTAAATCAGTTTAATCATTTGTGATATAATAAATATGTAAATACATAAATTACCTGACAAAAGTCTTGTCACCTATCCTAGTTTTAGGAACTTCATTCATTCTTTCATTCATTGTTTTGTTCTTCTTGCATGTCATGTGGGTCTCTGTAAAGTCGGTCTCAGTGTGAGAAGTTTGTAAAGGGTGAATGGCTTATGTTACATGTGTCTTACCTCAGAGGGAAGGATGGGCTGATTGCAGGCTGCACATTTAGGAGCGAGAACCCTGAAGATGACAAGAGAAAGATGAGAAATCACAAAGAGCAAGAAATAACGAAAGTCCTCCATTAAAGAAAAGATGAAAGGCATCAGGATCACTCTTGACCCGGTGTACAAAAACATGTTTAGTGGTACTTCAGCTACATTTAAAAATGTCAGTGCATTAAGTCAAATATCAAAGTGTTTTCTGCAATTTGATTACGCTCAAGGTTTTCTCAGAGCTAATTAAAACGTTCTTGCAATCAATCTGAACCAACAAGTGAATCAGGATTTTAGTCAAAATATTATGCAGCTCTTTTAGGGTGGGCAAGTTTAAGTTTGTTGTAAATAAGGGTGCATTTATTCTTTTGCACAATGCTGTGAATAAAGTAGAACTGCAAAGAGCAAATGCAGTACAAATGTGAAACATACATATTCAGTGTCTTGTGCTCAGATACCTCACTAAATGCAGTGAGCTCTATCTTTACTCTAGTTTTTTAAATGGCTGTGCAAATAGTATACAGAGCTGTCTTGAGCCTTTTTAGAAAGTCACCAAAATCAGACTATTGCAGTGGAAATAATTGACATCATCATGAAAACATGACAGCGGCAACACAGTGGCGTAGTAGGTAGTGCTGTCGCCTCACAGCAAGAAGATCGCTGGTTCGAGCCTCGGCTGGGTCAGTTGGCATTTCTGTGTGGAGTTTGCATGTTCTCCCTGTGTTCGCGTGGGTTTCCTAATAATAAAGGGACTAAGCCAAAAAGAAAACGAATGAAAGCATGACAGCCATTTGACTATCTTGTTCATAAACAATGGTGTCAGCACTTTTCATCTTGATGACACTGACACTTTCATTGACATCAATACTTGCTTTTGGGGAATGAGCTCTCCATTTTGAGCAAGTGACATGCTTTTGCAGGTTATCAGCTATGTCTTGCAGTTCGTACTAATTGTTTTGAGAAATGCATTACTGTTGTAAATAGTTGTAAATGATGTTGTGAGAAATGCACCAAAGCCACTGAGAAAAACTGTAAGACTTTTAAGACCCCGCAGAAACCCTGCAATTGGTTTAAAAAGGCCTAGATTAAAGAAGGATGGCAAAATGAGAACTTTTCTGTCATAAACTATAGTAAAACAGCTTGTCAAAAGAAATAAAAAATGTAACCCTGTGAACAGATTAAGGCCCCGTTTACACTAATGCGTTTTCGTTTTAAAACGCATAAGTTTTGCAACGGTTACGACATCCGTCCACACTACGAGTGTCGAAAACGGAGCGTTTTGGAAACGCTGCAGAGGCTGTTTTCATTCTGAAACGCTGCTGCTCTGTCTCAGTGTGGATGGGGGAAAACGAAGACATCTGAACACGGAGGCGGGGCTGCTGAGATTCACTACCTGATTGGGGCTTTTGTGTCATTGCATATCCTTCCCTTATTCTCAAGCCCCTATCACATGACTATAACACATGGCTTTAACGCTACCGGAAGACCAAGCCTTCACTGTAAACAACAACACAGACACAGAAATGGGAGCGTTGTTTGCACTATTGTTTGTTTCAGGCGCCATTGTGCAGTTACTCATTTATTACGTTTAGTAACAACTCGACCTCATCGTCTGTCTACAAAAATACCTCTCTTGCTTTCTTTGCCATTGCGTTCATTGTTCAACCGGCGTTTGTTGACTAACAATAACCAAATGCCGAGTGAGACACATGCTTCCTGTTTATACTAGAACGCGCATGCCCAGAGTGCGCGAATGGTCACGTGATATACGTTTTTGGTGGCGTAGTGTGGACGGAGATATGTTCTGAAACGCTAGGTGAAACGCTAGTGTGGAGGCGGATCATTTTTCATCTAAAACACAGTTTTAAAACAAAAACGCACAAGTGTAAACGGGGCCTAAATAGAGGAATGGAGAAAAGAGTGCTCTTTTATTAACAGCTGTCAGTCAGCGCCCGCTCTTTTTTTTCTGGTCATTGCGCCTTTGCTGTGTGCTGTGTAAATGCTGGCAATCGGATACGAGTCACTTTTTTTTAAAAGATGTAAGCGGGTCAGCAAAAAAAAAAAAAAAAAAAAGATCGCATACAGTCACAAAATTAGAATTGACCATCAAGATCTGCAGTGTATATGCAGCCAAAGAGACTGGACTAGACTCAAGATGTGCTGGCTCGTATATTCACTCCAATCCCAGAAGGACAAAGTGGAAAAACACTGTTTGATTTAACCTCCATATGGTCTCCACCTGACTGACTGAGGTTTGGGAGCAACAGTAATCGTGGCTCACTTCACCGCTCACGGCTAAGGATGCATGAGAAGAATCTGCACACACACGCATGCACACACACACACACTCAAGAGCAATAAAACTCACTATAAAATGGCATTACATCAAGCTACTGCTAGGAAAATGCCTGTGGAAGACATTCGGAGAATTCCTCACAGCACACATCTACAATCAGCTGAAGGAAATTTCTATAGCTCACTTTATGCATCTGTTCACTTCTATTATGCATCTATTATGCAAAAATCACTTATATTCTGGGTTTAAACCCAGTTGTGTGGCAGCAGTGTGTGAAAATAACCAGCTTCTAATGGTAAAGTGAATTAATTCTACATGTTATAAACACACACATCATTAAAACAGTCTGCAGAAACACTTTGATTGATACATCATCTATTTATTTACAGTGTGTGTGGACCTGCAGCTCTACACCAGCTCACCTGTGGTAGTCCTTCACGCAGTAGATCTTGTTCTCGGTGTCCACAGTGAAAGGCACTCCGTCCAGACTCTCGTTACAGATGGCGCAGCGGAAGCAGCCTGGGTGGTAAGACTTCCCCAGCGCCTGCAGGATCTGAGGAGGAACAACGCGTTCACATGCTAACACGCAACACACACAGCGCCACACTTTCTGTATCTGATTAGTCTCCTCTTGTGTCAAAGTGGCTCCAGAAGTGTCGCCAGACTATTGGGCGAACCTTTTTTTTCTTTAACTGTATATATATATTTACTTTTTAGCAAAAATTAAGCCTTGTTTTAGCCGAGACGTTGATGTTTGAACATCTACTTAACACAATGAAATGCTTGCTGGGCCAGTGGTAAATGAGGAATTCATTACATCTAATCAATGTAAAGAGCACTACATAATAAGACGAATTTAACCCCAAGCAGCTCTTTTAAACTCCAGTTGACTGTCAGTGGTGTGATATCATGAATAATGCAGTGTGCTTCATCACACTCACCATGTCCATGATTAAATGTCCACACACACTGCATTTGTCAGCAGACTGCTGGAAGCCAGAGTACTGTAAAATACAAGAAGAAAGCTTTCAGATGACTCTCATTCATTTCATCACTAAACCACACAACATTTACAGCTCAGACACAATCATCAACTAAAGAACATTCAATAAACAAAAACTCAGAGTCAGGAATGTGTTTCATCTCCACTTCTACTGGCACTAAACACATGCTCAAAGTCATGTGAATTTTATTTGTGGGTAATCTAATATGCATCTAAATTACTGAATTAAGTCAATAATGTTAGAACCATGTCAGGACACAAAACATATCTGATCTTTGGCAGGTCTTAAAAATGGAAAAATAAAACCTCAAATTAACAACATAAAGCATTAACAAAAATAGGTCAGGCACTGCTAATCAAACACCCAATCTGATCAATGTGTTGGTCTGAAACCTTCAGGTGTTTGTTAACACAACGCCTATCCCACAGCTAAAGCTGAACCGAAACACTTGGTTTGCTTCAATCTAAGTTTCGCAGACAGTATCATTGGTATTTGTTTCTTTTTAAATGTGTTTACTTTAATTTCCCTTCTTATTTAAAGCTGTTTTTGTTTCATTTACATCATCATATTCGCTTCGTCATGTGCAACAGAATTATTTTTTGGTTCCCAGAATTTCTACAGAAAGTGGCTGCAGGTCCTTTCGATACAAAGCTCCTTTCGACTGGAACAATCTCCCTTCCTTTTTTAGATCAATTAAATCACTTCGTCTTTTTAGGGCTAATTTATTTTCTCTTCTGGAAAGAACTTGCGAATGTTATTAAATTTGGCTCAAAATTAAATTAAATGTTTATTATTTATTTGCATATCAAATTGTTTGTACTTTTGGTTAGATGTTGTTGCTTATTTAGGCTTCGGATTATGGGAAGTGTTTCAGGTGGAGTGTGCTGCTTGTTTGATTGTTTGTCTTGTCAAGTGTATGTACTTTATGATGTGTTTGATTTGTGAACTTTTAGGGACCCCCTCGAAAATGAGATGATTCATCTCAAGGGGCTATCCCATTCAATAAATTCAATTCAATAAATTCAATTCAACCAACATTTACGCAACAACATTATTTTAATATAAGCACATGGTCTAAAGCAAAGTTTCTCAACTGGTGGGTCGCGACCCAGTGGGTCGCAGAGAGTGAGATCAAAAAAACAACAAAAGTTTAATATTTAACTAATTTTGCTTATATCAGACTTTTATTTTGAAATGCGCGTGCTGAAGCATGCTAATGGGACTTTTAATTTGCCAGTAACCTGGGTTAAGCGGTTTTGGCGAACTGCAATGCAAAAACCGGCGCGTTTAAGGTCAGTTTTCTTTAAAAATCAGCGATCTCCACTGGCTGAGTGATATCCGATATAAAGTTGGCCTTAGATTGTACAAGAAGCACTGCATTAAATTACATTTCAGCGCGCCATGTCTTTATAATATGAGCATTTATTTTACCCCAGTATATTTAATGGAGCTTCTGCGCTAGCCCACAAATTCTGACGGGCGCGTGCGAGTAAGGCTTAAAACCTCAGTGTGTCATATGCAGTGAGGTGCTTTCAAGAGAGAAATGAAACCTAAATTAAAACAACATTTAGAAACCAAACATCCCAGTGGCAAGGAAAAACCTGTGGACTATTTTCTAAAACGACTCTAATAGCTGAGGGCATCACAAAAGTGCCGAACATCTTCATGTTCAAATAAAGTACAAGTACATCTTACTGTGCTCACCGTGTAGCAAAGGCCAAGAAAGCCCACACAAAAGCAGAACAGCAAATAACTGCTGATTATTATAAAATGGTTATGATTGTTTTAATAATTTTACTTCAGTTTGCTGGTTTCTGTTCAGTTCAAGCAGATCAGTGTTAATGTTTTATAAACAGGTCAGTTTAGTTAATGGTAACTTAACTTTTCCTTACCCTAACCACTGTTTACAGTATTTGACAGGGTTCAACGCTAAGGATTTTTTCTACTGGCCCGATTGGGCCAGCGGTTCAGATTTTTACTTGCCCGGCCAATATTTTCACTGGCCCCACCAAAAAAAAAAGTTAATAGCTATTTCTTAGCCACATGTTTTTAATATTGTGTCAAAAATGTGTTTAAATCTAGAATTTAATATTTTTAAAATGTTAAAAAATGTATGAGCATATCGTCGCATTGTACCCACGTAAATGTTTGCTTCCAAGACATTCTTTTAGCCTCATAAATTCATTTTGCTGTACTGGTTTTTACCAGGTTACAAAAAAACGACATGCTCACAACATCCAATCAGATAGAAGGAACCGGAAAGCAATATGGTGTATATAACATCACTGAGAAGGTAGCACTTAAAGGCTTAAAAGAACAAACCGTTTCTCGATTCTAAGACTGTATTCATATGCAATTGACAAATAGTTGCAGACAAATTGAACTTTTGTGACAAGGCACTACGAATCGGGCCAGTAACAATTCTGTCTACTGTCCAGAGCGCCTCGCACGCTGGCCCCAGGCCACCGGGCAGTCCTTATTGTTGAGCCCTGTTTGACATTTTTACTCTGTAATATTCTATAATTTGATACATTTTGTTAAATGACAGCAATAAAATATTGTTTATTTGTAAGTCTTAGTGATTTTCTCATAATTTATCTGTCACTAGTTGTGTATGTTAACAATTAAATACAAGCGAGTTGCAGTCACACCATGCCTGATTTGCTATTTACATGCTGGGCTTTGTAAGTGAAAAAACTCAACACTTCACTCGAGACGAACTACAAATAATTCTTCATAGCTCCAAATGGGGTGGTGGGCTAATTCTGATGCCTGCATGACAATCCATTACACACATGACTGCATATCTAAGATGCACACTGCTAGATCCCGCTGGTCTACTTTTAAACGTTTGCCAAGTTGAGCTCATGATCAGGTTCATGTTTTGAAACCTGAATCCTCATAATGTTTTACAGACATACTTCAGATAAGATGACACACTCTTCTGACATCACTATGACAAACGGCTCAAAGACATTTCTCAGATATGAAAAAGCCATAAACAGATGAGGGGAGCACAGCATACCAGGAAGTCCTCTTCACAAAACACTTTCCCACAGACAAAGTAAAAGGCTTTCCCTCTGAGCTTTCGACCTGCACAGAGAAAACACAGAGATTTTACCATCATATCAGCAACATTACAGGACACTGAAAAGTGATCCAAATACAGTTAAACCTATTATTTTAATGGTAAAAGCTTTCTTTTTTAAATGCCTAAATTAAGTGCGTTCAACCCTAGGGGTGTGCAGAATGTTTGTAACGGCAGAAAATTTTGTCCTTCATTATTTTTATGCATTTATTTTGGGTAAACTTCATGTCAAAACTTATTATACTTTATTCAAATATTTTTAAGAAAAAAGCTATTTTTATTAATACTATTATTTAACAACTTGTATATTGGTTTATATATGTATTTCTACACATTCTGTTTTATGCTGATTGTCTACAGCAATTCTGTGTTCGACAATTCTGTGCACTTTTCTGTGTTCAAAAAATACAAAATAAAAGAAAAATTTGATGGAAAAATGAAAAAAGCAATTCACTGAGAGAGAGAGAGAGAGAGAGAGAAAAAAGAAAAATCAAATCACTTTACAAATGGTAATTTGCAACCTATGCATCCTCACTCATCTCACTGTTTCACGTTTGGTCACAATAGCCCTGCCCTTTCCCATTAGGCGCCAAGTGATAGCACATTTGTATTTTTTTTTCGCTTACTATAGTCATCAACATGGACACCTGGTTAAAAACTGGCACTTTAAAGGGTCACGAAAACACCAAAACACATATTTTGAGCTGTTGACAGTCGTATGTGTGTCCCACACTGCTAAAAACACTATTAGGACACCTATATTTCACTAAAAAGTGAATATTGGTGTGTTTTTGCGTTATTTCGAGCAAATTCGTACTTCCAATTTGAAACAAATTTTTGAAGCTGCGTCTTGGCCATGAGATCTTAGCGTGTATCCCAGTGTGTAGTAGACTGGACATCTGTACCTGGAAGTACCTTATTACATCTCTGAATGTGCTGCATTCATGAGTTAGATTTGGTTCAAACCAATCAGCACACTATTTTGCAACTTTATTAATATGCATGATAGCTTTGACCTGTTACAGTGTTTAGACAGCAGAGAGACGCTATGTTGTTTTGCCAAGTGGGAGAACAAAAATTGTTTGGGGATACGGGTCATCAGTGTTGCGTTTATAATGTGCTGCAGTGAAGGCTTTGTTTTTAATTTCCCTCTATGAGAGCGCAGCTGGACTCACATGTGGACTACAGCGCATGAAACGCTAATATTCTTTAGTTTTGTCTTTTTCTTTTTTCCTATATTTTCTTCCTTTCTTTCATTCTTTCTTTAACTCTTTAGATTTTTCTTCCTTTCTTTGTTTTTTTTCTTTTTCTTTCTTTTTTCCTGTCTTTAGTTCGTCTTTCTCTTTTTTCCTGTATTTTCTTCCTTTCTTTAGTTTCATCTTCCTTCCTTCCATCCTTCCTTCCTTCCTTTCTGTCTTTAGTTTTGTCTTGCTTTCTGTATTTTTCATTCTTTTTCTTTTCTTTCTTTCTTTTTCTCCTATATTTTCTTTCTTTCTTTAGTTTTATCTTCCTTTCTTTCTTTAATTTTTTCTTTTTCTTTCTTTCTGTCTTTAGTTTTGTCTTTCTAGATTTTTTTCTTTTTCTTTTCTTAGTTTCTTTCTTTCTTTCTTTCTTTTTTTCTCCTATATTTTCTTCCTTTCTTTAGTTTCTTTCTTTCTTTCTTTCTTTTATTTCTCCTATATTTTCTTCCTTTCTTTAGTTTCTTTCTTTCTTTTTCTTTCTTTCTATATTTTCTTCCTTTTGTTTTTTCTTACTTTGATTCTTTCTTTCTTTAGTTTTGGTTTTCTCTCTTTTTTCTTTCTTTTTCCTTCTTCCTTTTTTTCTTAATTTCTTTCTTCCTTCCTTTTTTTCTCTGATCCTTCCTTCCTTACCTCAGCTTTGGAACTACTTGAGGGTGATCAAACTTTTATTTTTGACTAAACTATCCTTTAAATCACCAGCAAAAACCCAATTATATAAGTAATGCTGTTATATAATACCTAGGAATGTTATAACTGAATCTCATACCTTTACAATGATAAAAATAAATCAGTGACTAAACTCTGAGCACATGCGGGAATGGTTTTATTGAATCCAGAAACACAGTAAATAAACGCATTGAAAATGCATCAGCACTCAGACACATGTGGAGATCAGAAACTCGCTGCACTTTTCCAGCTTCCTGTCCCAATCTGAACAGTTTTAGGCTTTTTACCTCAGCAGACAGACAGACAAACCCTCCCCATTCAGACAGACCCCCGTCCCACAGGAAAGGGGAACATTCCACACATTTTCAGCAGAGGAGGGGGGTTCAGGCTGATGTTGTTAACCCTTATGAATTAAACTCAATGCGAGCCTTCATGATACTGCCATCTAAACAGTGGCACACAGTCAACCCAAACAAAACGCTCTCTGAGATCACAGAGTCTACACCAGCATTTACTTTAATGCTGAAACTATTACAGAGATTTCAAACACAGTCATAGCGGCATGCTTTAGATACCAAAGTATCTTAGACACGTACACTACCATTCAAAAGTCTGGCCTCAGTTAAGGCCCGTTTACACCAAGCATGATAATATATAGGAACATACATTAGCATGCACACAGACACATGGCAATGATCTGTTTATTGTTAGATTCTGCTTTTAATTGTGCATTATTAACTTCCATCTATTTAACAACACTATTTCTCATGGTGTATAGCTAATTTTTTCCAGGATAGTCATTATCTTTAAATAATATTTCACAAGAGCGCTTAACATCATCAGTGTGCTTCTCCACAGTGTCGTCTGTATCTTTTAAAGGGCACCTATGGTGAAAAATCTACTTTTCAAGCTGTTTGGACGGACATGTGTAGTGTGTAGACCGTCATATTGGGGTGATATAAGATCTATATTATTATAATTATCATGCTGGGCGTACAGGCTTTAAGACTTTTATGTTTGTTGTGCTTACAATGGTTGGATTTGCATGATTAAAAACTGAAATCGCTTGAATCAACACACGTTTGATTACTATTATCCTGTCATGAAACTGGTTAAATATGATATCACAGTGCATCACAATGCATCGACGATGCTTTCCATCCAAAATTTTCAGTTTTACTTCATTTATAAAATTGAGTCGTTAAAGGGGAACTATTATGCATCTTTTTACAAGATTTAAACTATGTCCCTAGTGTGTGTGTGTGTGTGTGTGTGTGTGTGTGTGTGTGTGTGTGTGAAGTTTCAGCTTAAAATAACACACTTATAATGTTTATAACTCTCTGAAACAGACCTCTTTTAGACTTTGATCCTAATTGAGGTGTTTTGTTGACTGTCGCTTTAAATTCAAATGAGATTGTGCTCTTTTCAGAAGAGGGCGGAGCTACAAATGCCTGTGTGTCAGCATAGCGTCGGATTCAAAAACAAGACTAATCTCCTATGCTAATGAGGGAGAGATGGTCACTAGTGGGCGGGGCTTTCCCCCTCTGATGACACTACTAAAGGAAGGAATGTCAATCAAAGTGTTTCTGCAGACTGTTTATATCAAGTGTGATTATAAAGAAGAAAATTAATACATTTTCACCATTAGAAGCTGCTTATATTCACACACTCATGACACACAACTGTATTTAAACCCTTTATAAAATAGATTTTTGCATAATAGACCCCCTTTAAATGCAAGCAGCCAATAAACACACGCCATTAATTATATACTTTAAAACACAAAACACAAATAGTCCTTTCCATGTGCTCAACACATATAAACTATTATTTTAATGAATTTATAAAGAATAATATTAGGCGTTAATTCTCAAGAAACATATATTACTATTATGAGTGTGATCAATACAGTTCAATTATCAAACAGTTCTCTTGACATCGATCCTTTATTGAATGTTTTCAGGATTATTTGATTAATTGAACTTTCAAAAGAGCAGCATTTATTTGAAATGCATTTGTCTTCTGTTATAAAAGGTTTACTTACTGTCATGAATCAGTTTTATGCTTTAAAAAAAACCTGAATGGTACTGAAAATAATAACAATTACAACTAGCCAAAGAGCATTGTCAATTTGCAAATGGTAGTATGTGAAAAAACTGCAAAGCTCACAAAACAGATGTTAATCCCAGGGAATGCTGGGAGATGAGGACACACAGGACTGAGTTTATCTTTCTCCAGGGAGATGAGAGTAAAAATACAAATATTTTCACATGCAATATATCTATATTAATATCATTCATTCATTTTCTTGTCGGCTTAGTCCCTTTATTAATATGGGGTCGCCACAGCGGAATGAACCGCCAACTTATCCAGCAAGTTTTTACACAGCGGATGCCCTTCCAGCCACAACATACACACACGCTATGGACAATTTAGCCTACCCAATTCACCTGTACTGCATGTCTTTGGACTGTGGGGGAAACCGGAGCACCCGGAGGAAACCCATGCGTAGGCAGGGAGAACATGCAAACTCCTCACAGAAACACCAACTGAACCGAGGTTCGAACCAGCGACCTTCTTGCTGTGAGGCGACAGCACTACCTACTGCGCCACTGCCTCGTCCCTATATTAATATCATCTACATTAATAACAAGAACTCTGAAGGTTAACATTGCAGTTTACATCTACTTCAACCAATTATAGACCAGTATTACCGAACAGTTCATCTGGATTTTCTTGGGAAAGAGGGCAGCTAATGAATGAGAGGAATGTGATGGCAGATGTATGACTGTGAATGGATCTCCAGCAAAATACTGAAGGACTTCTAAAACACAATTCATTCTGAATGCAGCGTGTCTTCGAACAGACAATGAGGATGATGATGATGGACAGATAACGTGCTCATACACCAGGATAATAATCAGCCATATTTAGGAAAGGATTATAAATCATGCTCTTCCACAAAGAGCTGTGTCTTGATGGGTGAAATATCATCACAAAATGAATTGACAAAAGCGATTTAATATTCATTTTAATTCTTAAAATTAACCTTAATTTAATGTTTTGATGCTGAAAACACCTTTTCATCTTCATGCATTTCTGACCAGATGATAAAATAAAATTCAGTCAGCAGTCCAGTTTATAGAATTTAATTCAGTCATCAATTTGTAAAGGGTTGTGTGCTTTAGGCAAATAATCTTTCAAGGACATCATGCACCGAGTCTATAAATAGGTTGGAGGATACAGGATACCTAGCCTCCACAGTGTTCAATTTCAGCAGAAAACCCTCTGTACTGCATTAAATGTCAGGGAATCCCTGGTGGGTCTGATAGTGAGAGCATTTGGACTGGGTCACGAACAAAGCTGCCCTGCTAACAGCTCCAGAACAATCAGCTCTCTGTCCCTTCACGCAAACCAGCAGCCAAACACGGCGGCTTCACAGAGCGACCACAAAACAAGCCAAATTGAGTTCAAGAGGCAAATCTTGAGATAAAGAATTCGGGAGCGGTAAAAGCTCAGTCTGTTGAATGAGTCAGGTAACTGTTGAATATCTCTGTCTAGTAAAGACTAATCAGATGCACACAGCTAGGAGTTTAGCCTTAATACTGGAATGCCCAGAATTACATAACAGTGTTTCCCCAACTATTATATTAGGGTGGTGCTCTAATTTAATTTCTATATAGTACCACATTACAACTTCTTGTAATAAACAAGCTAAATAGCGGCATGTAATATCTTATTTACACAACAGCAGGTCATTTCTGTCTCTACATGGTCACATGTTTATAAATGTCTGCTCTCTGAATCGTGCACGGTGGAGTTCCTCACAGCCACAGTCTCTCTGCTGTATGGGAATAAGAGTGCGCACCACATCTGACAGGCGAATCATTTTGAACGAATCTTCTGTATGACTCGAGAACAATAAGTCCTCTACGGGAGTGATTCATTCATTTGCGCACAGTTAAAATACAAATAACAAGTGTTTTTTACAGTTTACAAAAAACTTAAATTCAGAAACTTTCATCAAACTAAAATGATTGTTTTTTGCCGCTCAGGCAACTTTCTGCAGTCCATAAAGTGTGTCCAAATAGGAGACAGAAATGGAAGAATTTGCTCTTGGTCTTTTGAGATTTTAAGTATTATGGGGGCTTTGCGATGTTTTGCTTCTCACTTTCCCATATTTGGGCCATTGGTGTAGTTTATGCTGCTATTTCTAAATCTCTGCTTGGCTCTGATCGGCTCTGATCCAAACACAGCAAGAGTTCTGCACGAGGATACGACTGCTAGAGATCAGTTAGAGTGGGGAAGTTTTACAAGACTGATCCCGAACTGAAACCCCAGCATAAAAACAATGCAAACTGGGAATAAATTATTTAAAGCAGCTGAGAGAGACATGTTAAAGAGACACTGTAGTTTGAGCTTGCTGAATGTCCGAACTATTGACCAAAAGTTGACGTCTACAGTGTAAAATGTCTGCTTGCATATGTTCACATTTCCGCCACCTAATATCCCCTTTTTGTGCCTTTTTTGGAGTCTCATTCAAAACTGTAAAGGGTTTACATTCAATTGTGTATAACCTGCTTTCCCAAAAAATGAAATACTGTGCTTTTGTAAACCAAAGAAAAACAATATTTCCTTTCCATTCACAGAGATAGGCTACTACCAGTGCAAGGTGAGTCTTCGTTTTTGATACTGACATTTCATATTAATTCAGTGTTCTAATTTCCAAAAAAGAGAGATTTGTTTGCAATCGAGATCACTAATACAGAAATAAAAACAATTATTGGGCATAAATATGGTTAATTAATACTTTTAAGCGTCTGTTCGGGTCGTATTTAATACTGGCACCGTGCTGCTGTCATGTGCACTCCTTGTTTTTGTCGTGGGAGCAACAGCAAGGACTGACTGGAGGAGGACCGGCTTGATCTGGTCAATGGCAGCAGAATTACAGGCTCTGAGGTGCTGTATGGATCAAACACCAGCAGTGTGAAGTAAATAGATTTACTTCTAAAAGGCTTATGTATTAAATACATTAACAAAGATGAAAACGAAGGACGTTTTTTGCTATAATTTTAGTCAGTTAGTTTTATATGTACACAGTACAATTTCAGTTCGTTCTAGTTCTTAAAAAAAACTCTTGTTTTTATTTTTATTTCATTCATTTATTCATTTTCTTGTCAGCTTAGTCCCTTTATTACTCTGGGGTCACCACAGTGGAATGAACCGCCAACTTATCCAGCACATTTTTACACAGCGGATGCCCTTTCAGCCGCAACCCATACCTGGGAAACATCCACACACACACACTCATACACTACGGACAATTTAGCCTACCCAATTCACCTGTACCGCATGTCTTTGGACTGTGGGGGAAACCGGAGCACCCACGCGAACGCAAGGAGAACATGCAAACTCCACACAGAAACGCCAACTGAGCCGAAGATCGAACCAGCGACCTTCTTGCTGTAAGGAAACTACTGCAACTACTGCGCCACTGCGTCACCCATTTTTATTTCAGTTAACGAAAAAGTTTTTTTCGTTTATTTTCGTTAGCTATAATAACTTTGGTAGACAAGTATGTATTTTCAAAGCACTCGCAATGCTTCGGCCATGGATTTGTGTCTTCATCTGACCATACAGATTAAACACCTGTTTCTCTCGTTCCCTCTCTGGCTCCAGCTGACAAAACACATCAGACATTCCTCCATCTGCTCATCCCAGCGTCCATCCACCTTCCCAGCATTCCTCTCCAGCGCACGTATAAGCTGTGCATTCTTACTATCTTTAGTCTAGTAATCCGTGTAAACAGGTGAAGGTACACGCAGAGGCGTTTACTGCGCTCATAACACCACTCTGGACACACATGGAGAACAAAAGACAGCGACGCTGTGGGTCAAAGGCAGTCATGCAGAGGAGAAGCTCAGGAATGCTCATTTTCCTTCAAATAGCTCCCATTCCCAGGGGCCCGAGCGGAGCTAAATAAAGTGTGAGGAAACGAGACTGGATGAATGCATGGAATGAGGTTTATCTGAGCTTCAGCGCAGCGCCTGAGCTCTGTTTAGTTTACTTCACTCCATACCCGACTCTGTTTCCTGTCAGCTTATATGCTCTGAACACTCGTACACACACAGTGATACACAAACACACACATATTTATGGCAGAACCGCAAGCTAAACGCACAAATCTACTCCTTACTGCACAGACCAACTACTTTCTGAAGACTAAAATATGAGAAACATTAATAAGTATTTCTGGAACAAACTGAAACTATTAACCTTCCTGTTGTGTTCGGGTCAAATCTGACCGATTTACAACTGAAAACACCCATAAATATTGGGGTTTATATCTGATTGCCTTGAGACCTTATTATATCCTCCACATTATGTACTTAAACATATAGAAGTGATGATCACCTCTTTCATTGAATTTTGAGTGTTTTACTCAACTTAGTTACACCTGTGGTGTTTCCGGTCAAAATTGACCATTATAGGAAATAAATGAGTATCCAGACTACATTCACTCCTCAGACTGTACAAATAGGGTATATGCTGAGCTAGTGCTGTTCCCATGCTGATACACTTCCGGTGACCTGTTATTGTGAACTTTTTCTCATTTTATATGGTTCCTTATACAGCATTGATGTTGTAATGTCATTAAAATACATTCAGTTAAATAAACTTTAGCATTTATTTAGTTGCTCAAGCCTAAAACGAGACAAAAAGCCGTTTACTCGCACGCGCCCGTCAGAATCAGCAGGCTAGCGCAGAAGCTCCATTGAATATACTGGGGTAAAACAAATGCTCATATAATAAAGATATGGCGGGGGAAATGTAATTTAATGCAGTGCTTCTTGTACAAACTGAGACCCACTTTAATTCGGATATCACTCAGCTAGTGGAGATCGCTGATTTTTAAAGAAAACAGACCTTAAACGCACCGGATTTTGCATTGGCATTCAATTCGCTGGAAGCGCTTAACCCAGGTTAATGGCAAATTAAAAGTCCTATTAGCATGCCTCAGCATATACCCCATTCATACCAATCTCTGGGTCTAGCAGCACTTTTAGCTTAGCTTAGCCTAAATGTTTTCATTGGATTAGACCACTAGCATCTCACTCAAAAATTGGCCAGAGCATAACTAGTGCTAGTGCTATGTCCTTAATCACCGTCTATACACTCATTTACTAATCCCTACATTAGTACACTAATATAGTGCAATTGAAGGGCTAAATGAAAGTTTGAGCATTCAATACACAGGAAAGGATACCGTTTGTTGGTGCTTTGCTAGTTGAAAAATCATTCAAATGGGTTAAAATTTCAATTTCTTTGGTCAGACGCTGTGATAGTTATTTTAGCAAGCTGTTTATTATATAATGATAATACATATTATATAATAGCAATTATGTCTATTGTGTTTTATTTAAGTGATTCCCAAAGTGTGGGTCGGGACCCCCTGGGGGGTCACAGGACAATAAGTGGGGGGTGGGGGTGGGGGGGGGGGGGTCGCTTGGTGATTTACAAAAATCAAAGAAATGATTAAACTATTAGAATTAGCATATGTTATCCATAACCTACAGAAGATTAGAATTAGCATATGTTATCCATAACCTACAGAAGATTAAAAATAGTCTTTAATAGTTATTTTAAAAGACAATGTGCTAATAAAAACCCATCAGCCTTTCAATTATTTTTTTTTCCAATAGATTGCGACCTCTTTCGTGATTATATTATATTAAATCAGCAAAAGCGTTAGTTGCACAATAGTGTTAGTACGACACAATATGAAATGTTGACACCTTTACAGCACTCACATAGGCTACATTAAAAATAAAGAACATGAATAAACATGGAGCATGATCTCAAAGTCGCTTAAATTAAACCAAGAATAGACTTGTGCTGTAAACATTGTGGCCAACAGGTGAGGTTAATATTAAATTAAACAAACGAATAATTGACTATAAAACGTATCTTGTTGTTAGACTGTCAAGTGTTGTCAATATGCTTGTATTTATATAACGATAGGCTTTTTGGAGTGTGCATCATTATGTGCAATATTTATGTTTATAACCACCTCCGAGGATAATGGGGGTCGAGAGTCACTGTAATTGTTATTTTGGGGGTCGCGAGTAACTGGAATTGTTGAAAAGTTTGAGAACCCCTGTTTTATTTAATAATAACACTGAAGGTGATTTTAAAAAAAATATTATAAAATCACTATAAAATATTTAATTTAAGTACCGTTATCAGTATCAGTATCGAGGATACTTTTCTTGAAATACTTGGTATTGAATCAGAGAAAATAGTTGGTATTGCTTATCGCTAGTAAGTCACTTTGGATAAAAGCGTCTGCTAAATGCATAAATGTAATGTACTGGTACTCACTGCATGCGCTACAGGTGAAGCAGCTGTCGTGATAGAGGCTCCCCATGGCCTGACACGCCTGACTGGCTCCATACACCGCCTTGTTGCACTTCACACAGCTGCCTGCAAAAACAGCAACACACCTTCAGACTCATTCTATATTATATCATCAACATAAATGAAGAAAATCTGTGAAAAGAATTAGTTGAAGAGTGAAAAAGTTGCAGAGGAGGACAATAAGCCTCAAGGCACGGTTGCTTCTCGCAAGTAAATGGGAGCGTGCACTTTTTTACAGTTGCATGCATCACATCATGTGTTCGCGCGGGTATTCATCCTCTCATTCAGTATTCACCTGCTTTTTTTGCTTGCATGAACAGTTATTTATGTCAGTCGTGCTGCATCTCTATTCTAAGATTAGATTTGCACGAATATTGGGCCATCTTTCTTGTCGAACCCTGCTTTAAAAAAAAAAAAAAATTTTAAAATGATCTTTAACCAGCCAAAGTGGCTAGTGGGAGCGGCTGTCAAACCAGCCACAACTGAAATCTACCCGCATTTGGCGAGTGTTAATGTCAAGCCCTGCATATATGTCTCCTTAACCAAACACACCTGACTCAGATAATCAGATCATTAGCAGAGACTGAAAGACCTGTAATGGTGACAGACAAAGGAGACATGCAAAACATGCAGTGTTGGTGGTCCTCCAGGAATGTGGTTGAGAAACACTGCTATATAGAAACTTTTTGTTTGTTTTTAGCAAGCTGAGAATGTGACACTATACATCTAATACTTCACACACACACAAACACAGGTTTACAAGGACTCTCCGTAGGTTTAATGCACTTTATATATACTGTAAAAAACACTTATTATTGCCTCCCTTACCCTCAAACCCAACCTGGGGCAAATTAAGTTAAAGATGCCATTAAATATGACTTTTAAGCATTTTGAATTACAAGGACACAGGGCATATGCCATGTTAGAATGGTACAACTAGGTCATGTCATACTGTGTCCTCGTAAACCACATAAACAAGCACACACACACTTAGAAAGAGAGAGTGATGGTAACGTGAGAGTTAATTAGTAAACAACCAGACCCCCGTGACCTTCACAGAACATTACATTAAGATGAGCTTAAGATAACTGTGCTGCTCAAGTGAAATCACAAGACTGCCTGCTGGGAAGGTGAGCTGAGAACACAACGGGGTCTTTGTCCGTGTCTGTTGGTTCAGGCTGGTCTACGTGGCAGGAGCTCGGAGAACATTTAAGCAAGCAAGGGCTGAGATAACAGCATTAAACAGACAGAGGTCTCCAGCGCTGCATGGGCCCAAACAAAAGAGCCTCTGTTTCATCTGGTATTCAGCAAACATCACGCTAACTAGTTCTGCCCACTCAGCAAAGCCTGGTCCAAATGCACAGTTCAACACAAACACCATCAGTCCCACATCTGCTCCACAAAAAGGCTTTTCATTGAAAGAGGCAACTGAAGTGAACCATTTAAACACCATTTGTGGCATTTCGAAACTGACTGGGTTCATTACAATTGGCCAATGCTATATATGGAGGAAAAAAGCATGCGGTAAAAATAAGAATCGCAAAAATTATAATTGCAAAATTACTAAAATGATCATCAAGTGTGGGAATTGATAGCCGAGTTTGCATCTACACTGTAAAAACGTTGGTTTCCGCACAACTGTGTGGCACCAAACCACACCCCCAAACCCAAAAGTCATTGAGGGATAAGTAAATCATACAAATGAGATCGCACAAATTTATACAAATTAGCTACTAAAACAAAAAGTTTTAAATTACAGTGAGCTTGGTGTTGCACAATCTAGGTCTTTGTCAAAAGACAAGAGGGAAATCAACTGGGAATTAATAATTAACATTGGCATTGGAAGAAAAACACATACTAGGGCTTGTTGATTAATCGAAAAGTAATCGAAATCGACATTCAGAACCTATAATCGATCTAATTTTTCTGGGTCAATTTTTTCAATTACTTTCCCTACGTGTCACGTGACCCTGCTTTGTTAAGGCCTGTTGCTGATTTCTACTTCTGCGGCCACTTTGCAGCCACATCTGGGGCCTCATGTACGAAGACTTGCGTGGAAATCTTACTAAAACATTGCGTACGCACAAAGCTGTAAATGTGCGTACGCAGAAAAAAATTCAGATGTATGAAACACTGCGTACGCCGAATCTCACGCATATTCTTTTGTACATCCGAATGAACGTAAAATTGAGCGCAACATGCACGAGCACAAAACCCCTCCCTGCCTCCTCCCCCGTATGAATATGCTAATGACTATGCTAATGGCAAAACCCATAGAAAAAGCAACGGCAAAAGCAAGCAAGAAGAGAAACTTTGAACAGAATGTGAATTGGAGGTGCTGCTTTCGGAGGTAGACCGGAGAAAAGCGGTGTTATTTGCAAGTTTGTTCTCCGGAATTAACAACAAAAGAAAAAAATAGAGTGGCTGAGTTTAGCTGATGCGGTTAACACAGTTGGGTCTGAACATATCGCACTGAGTGCATTAAAAAAAAAGAAATAGTGTGGTTTATATCTGAAAAATGTTGCAGTACACTTATCGGTCTCAGTGGCGCAACTCGTAAGACGCATGTGATCATGAATTGACACGTTCGAGCCTGAACTCGGCTCGAATCCAGCGTCTGAAGAACTCTTTGTTCTTTTTTCCCCCGCTACATATCAGATTTTGCCAACTATTTATCACGAGAAAGACAAGTAGGAATCATCAATAAGTTCATATCAATAAGCATCATATTTTATTTGCACATTTATTGAATGGAAATGTTTCTGATTCACACATGCAAATTCATCTTCAGATAGTGTCTTTATAGCAATGTGCATGCTATGTAGATCGCTCAGATTACATTGGGAAAACAGTCGACCGCTGCAAATTGTGCTTTAATGTTTAGCTGGTCAAATGTATGGTATGGAAACCTTATATACCTGCTAGATGAACCCGTCTCATACAGCTGCCATTGCAAGGCTCAGACACTTTGTAGAGAGCAATTTAACACAACTGCCTCTAGGAGTCGCCAATGGAAATAAAACAGACACGCACAAAAAATGTGCGTACGCCAGCCAGAAAGCTGCCGTGAAGCTGCGCACATTCCCACGTTCAGTTCATTGTTAGTAAATCCAAACGTGAGCGATTCTGAGCGTGAAACCTGGCGTACGCAAAGTTTTTGTGCATACACAGCGTTGATACATGAGGCCCCTGATCTCTGGTCAAGTTAGACTCATTCTTGAGCATTACTTTCCACTACATTGACGATGATTGGAAGCTGCGCCAGAGATACCTTTACACAGCATATAAAACTTGTCAGTATACTATAAGGGCAAAAAAAGAATTATAATAATAAAAAATAAATCGCTCATTAATCATAATTGAGTTAAAATGATCAATTTTATTTTAGGCCAAATGTTAAAATGACAGGGATTTGATTTGAGGCCAAATCGCCCAGCCCTAACACATGCACTCTAAAATCCAATGGAAATAAATTCACAGACTAGCCATTGAAAATGTCTTAAATCCCCATCACAAATAATTACCATCCGAATAGCTCTTTAAAAAAGATGACAGCAGGCTCATTTTCTCATTCACCGAGCACTGAGACCGAATTCTGGACCAAAGGACAGCCATTCAAAAGAGCAGGACGTGAGCTCCAAAGCTATGGGACAGGAAGCCAAGAATCCTAGACAACAATTAAGATAAAGCCATCGAGTCGACAGGAAGATTAAGGAATCCTTCATCAAAAGAGCGCGGGGCACAAAGCATGAATGTCTACTGTTGGCATGTCAGTGTGCACAAGGCGGGACATCCAGAGTCTCTTCCAAAACAAAATAAAGCAGCGGGGAAAAGGCCAAGCATTACCGACTGCAGACAACGGGGACGCCAACCATTTAGTTGTCAGCAGAGGCAAAACCCCCATTAGACTACACTAAAGTATCTAATTTATTATCGTCTTTGTCCTGCTCTGTGAAATCCAGACATTCCTTAACATCCCTGCAGCGAAGCAGCTGTCAGAAGGAGACGGTAAACGCTAGCTTATTACGACATTTACTGCCAACTCAGCATCCAGAACACATAAACAGGACACAGGTGAACGCAGTAACATCTTTCAGTGCCTTTCCTTACAGAGGAATTACAGAACAACTGAGCAATTCCATGCAAATGTCTATCTTGCCATGAGGCATATTTAATATGCATTTTTTGTGTAAGAGTTTTGAGTTTAGAGTACTTTAACCAGTTAAACTCTGCTGTTATTTTGGGATTTCCGCCTGGATTTTGCCTTCCCAAATTTAAAAGCTTCCCAAATCCACATTCAGAGGTGTAAATGCAAAAATTTGGTATTATTTTAATGAAAACCCTTTAAATTTTCATGAAACACTATTGAAAGTGTTTTAAATATCTGTATATGTTGTCTGTGTTATAATAAACACCTAAAAAAGAGGCGCCTTTTGTATTTTTTTTTTATAAACTCCAATGTGAAAGTGTACTGTTTAGGTTCTGTGTTGTCTAGTGTGCTGTAATTAATTTTGGTAGTTCCTGCACATGTCTGTAATGATAGGAAAAAAAGAAAATTGTCTCTACCATAATCCATGCTAAAGTTATTGTATTCCAACTGATGAGAGGTGCTGTACAAGCCACAGGGAGCGATCATTGTTGTCATTTTTCACTATTCTTTTGTTTGATCAGACATAATTCACTGTGTTTGGACCACATCGGACATATAAAAGGATTACTTATGAACATCACCTCAAAAACAGAGGAGAATGGCCCTGAAGCGCACAGCATAAGGTAAGAGATGACAGCTGTCTGTGCTATCTGGGGCTGCTTATTGATCATAAATTCATTTCTGCGCCATGGAAACACTGCAATTCATTCAACAATTGTTTAACTTTCATAAACATTTCAAGATTAAAAGTTGTCAGAACAAAGATCAATGACCCATTATGCAATTAAAAAGAAGAAATAAATGGGGAAAAATAAAAAACACTAATCACAAAACACGGAAAACTGCTAATTTACAGACTTTTTACAGTGAGGGTAAAAGCACAAAATATTATAAACAAAACATACAGGTGACTTAAAAATTTAAAAGGTCTCCCAGATTTACAGTATAACTGTTTTTTTTTCTTCTTCATAAACATTCAGTTTTTAAAACCTCTGTGCCAGAGATGCTTGCTATGTCTTCAATATTAGATATTTTCAAGGTTGAGAGCTATTTAAAAAAGGAATATTGTGTGGGTTTTGCAATTCACCTGGTCCTCCATTTACTAAACACCTTGAATTGTTCAGTTTATACAAGGTTTAGCGTCAGCATTTGTCATACAATCTATTTGCTGAGGGAAAAAGAGACAATTTCAAGCCAGAGTAAAGTACAAAGGTCAGGAGTTGATGACAAACACTCCATGTGTTTAATGCTAGCTCTACAGCTTCATTTAGTTAAATTTAAACCAGCTATTGCTCTGTAAACAGCAAATGCCCAGAGCGTGCCTAAAGGAAACTGTTTTTGAGTCTGAGTATGCTCCGGCACAAGAATGCTCATGTTTGTGTCTATATTTTAAGTCATTATCTCTTTTGAAATCATAGTAAGATATACCAAATATGCTTTACACATACATAAATTGCTCTGTGCTTTTCCTACAGGAAATTCCTTTAGCAATAAGTGAGGATGGTACAAAAAGCTCAATGGCAACAGCCTGTGCAGCTCAGGACTGCTGCATCATATTTATCTGATGATTTGATACCTACAGCTGATCACAAAATTCCTCCTGTGAAATTTTAATTCTTTTTCAAATATTTGCTAAGTGGTGTTTAACAAATCAAGGAAATATTATATTGTTTTCTTCTGGAGAAAGTCTTACTTCATTTAATTTGGTTGGACTAAAGAAAATAAAGTAAAAACTGCTAAGGTCAATATTATTAACCCCGAAAATTTTTTTCTCTCAATTGGCTACAGAACAAACCAGGACCCCTTCATTTCTATATCCACTACACCAAATGGCAACCTAAAAACATTATGCAATTCTCAACGTGCTTCACACATGTGAGTGGGCTTGACAAACCACCTGCAGAAAACACACTCTTTCATCTCTCTGAAACTTTAACCAACGCCAGTTTTGCACATCCGTGTTCACCAGACACTTTCTTACAATCACTTCATAGCTCTGACAAAAATCACTGTACATTTATGAAGTGTGCCTCACACAGGTGAGTGGGCTTGACAAACCACCGGTAGCAACACTCTATTAAAAAAACACACACACACACATCCCCGCTCCTAACTCTAGCACTTGATTCTCTGAGCACAAGCAGTTCCTTTGTATAATTAGCATATATGTATAATTAACTTTCCTAATTAGCCAAACGTTTCTATTTAACCAGTTGAGCCTTTAAATGACATTTTAAGCTACTTGAATTTTGGCACATAAACAGTACGATAGTATGTACTGTCACCATGCCAAAGACAAAAGGAATTAGTTATTAAAATGAATAAGTTTTAAATGTGCTTATAAATAAATGTGTTAATAATGTTCTCTGTTAAACAGCACTTGGGAAATTTTAAACATAAATTCACTTGGGAGTTAATAATACTGTCCTAAAATGAATTGTTTCGCTGTTTATTTACATAAATACATGTATTCTTTAGCTATGTTTCTTGCCCTCTAACTATGTAAAGGTTTACAACCACATCCATTAAAACAAGTGGGAAAAGCATATCTGCTCAGCGCACCGTCAGTGACAGAAAGACTGAGAGTGAGAGAGATCCACCATGACAACAACATCAGATGCAATCACTATGTCAGCAAGGGTGAGATACTGAACAAGTTTAGAAACATACGCTCATTATTAGGTTTCAAACAAAAATCTGACATTGTGCTCCTCATGTGTCCTTCAGTTATGTGGTAACTCACAGAGACCACCCACATTTTTTATAGTTTAGTGGTCAACTTGGGAGCCACATCAGTGTTTCACTTTTTATGGACCTAGTCATAGTCAGAATAGATATTTTATATGATGCAGAGACTCTCAGGAAGCACAGTACACTCAAAACAATGATTCATTTATATTTACTAAACTTTTTTATGGTAACTGGTTGCAAACAACATATTTGGGCTAACTTAAAATAAACAAATTAGGTTGAATTTAATTCGTTTGTTTAAATTCAGCCCATTTCAACTATTTGTGCCAGTTTCCTTAAAACATGTAGTAAATCTAATAAATCATTTTTAATAACTTCAATTGCTGACTACTGTGGAGCATGCTGTGTATTAGGGTTTATAGATAACACTGAAAATAAACTACTATAGGGTAAATATGATTGATAATAGACAATGTGCATATTCAAAAAAAGAATTGTGTTTTTACAGTAAAAAACAAAATTATTAGCCCCCCTTTGAAATTGTAACCCTTTTCAAATACTTGTGCAGTTTAACGTTTTTCCTCCCAACATATTTTAAACAATAGTTTTAAATGTTTTAATAATCTCAAATAACTAATTATTTTTGTCTTTGCAAGGTGTATATATATATATATATATATATATATATATATATATATATATATATATATATATATATATATATAGATATATATATATATACCTTGAAAAGTAGTTACCTAATAACAAACGCCTAAACCTCAACAATTTTGCCGTCCACAGGCTGTGCCTCAAAGTTGTTTAAATGTTTAGAGATAGTGTGACCAAAGTCCCTGTAAGAATTAGTCTTTGGTGTGACAAAACGTGTACCTGTGCGTGCCTTTGATGTACCGCTTGATGCTTCCTATGTCCTTGTCGCAGCACCAGCGGCAAAAAAATTTGTCACCGAAATGCATGCTGATTCAGTGATCCTGCTTGTGAGACAGCTCACATCATTCAAAAGAAAAGGTCCACATTTCCCCCCGATAATGTCAACAGACTGAACTGTCTTAGCAGTAAAAGAGGACTGAGTAAAATTGTTTCTACTTTATAATTAATGTTCTAAACTATCAGCAATACAACTTTACAATGAGTACAATTGTCTGTATTCAATACTTTATTATTATTATAGTTTTCCATTTTCCATATCTGGAATGCCTGTATTTTGGCATTTTTTGCAGTCTACTTAAGAGTCCAACATGAAAATAAATTTTTTATTTATTGTCATTGATTGTTTTGAAATTCAAATGGCACCAACATGCCTGTGTTCTTATTTCTGTAATAAATATGGATGTCAAGCCAGGATCTTGATGGTTTATTGTGGGTATATTGTTTACATGAAGAAATCTGTGTTACAAGTTAAACAAAAATTCTAATAAACAATTATATTTTAAATTTAAATAGTTTTTTGTCCTGCGTTTACTTTAGTTTAAATTTAAATAGCCAAAATTACAAGTTTCAGTCTTTTAAATGTGATTAATAATGATTAATTACAAAAAAAGGTGCCATTAATTTGTTAATTTTTCAAATCGATAGACAGCACTAATTATAAGACAATAAAAGTGTTTTTTGACCTTGCATGCAGATCAGCCTGCTGTTGGAGACCCCCATAACCAAAATATGACCCTTTATAATGCATAATAGGGGCTTGGTAAATGTTTGAAAAATAAATCAAATTTCACAGGGGGGTGAATAATTTTCCCTTCTGCAGTCAGTAAAGTTCTAAAAGATCACAAAACACCTTGTGTGTTTGGTTTTTGTGACATAGTGAGGCTGAACAAAGTAGCAGGTCTTTTAGAAGTGCAAATATGAATGAACTCATATTTGTTTTGCACACTCCCTCCCTAGTTGCCCACAGTGCGAATGCAAGGGGTGAAGGGTGGCAATGTTATTTTAGGGCAGCTTCATTCTCATTCTGTGCAATAGTGTGGCAAAAAAAGTGAAAAATAACCATTAGCTTGAACCTTTCAAGAAAAATGTACTACAACAGATAACAGCCTTCACTGTTCAAAGCAACAAGTTGACTTTACTTAAAAAAGCATCCTTGTATGCGCCAATAGCCTAGTGGTTAGTCCGTAGACACATGGCACTGAGGTGTAAACGGCAACACGAGTTCGATTCCCGGCTCGAGATCCTTTGCCGATGGTTCACCTATCTCTGCTCCCCCTTACTTTCCTGTCTCCCCAAATCTTTACTGTCCTACCACAATAATAAAAGTGAAAACCCTTAAAAAATATTAGGAAAAAAATGTAAATAAAAAGCATCCTTAAGTTAAACAAACTGTGCATAATTATAAATGTTAAGTCAGCTTCCAAGTTACAACATGTTTACTCACTTTTCTTTAGTAACTATCTAATTTTACAGTCTCAAAAAAGTAAATGCAAAGTCTTTAATGAGCGAAATGAGATGAAATAAAAGAAATGAACAACAGATGAGAAACAAAGTAAGCAGAGGAATGGCTTCTGGAAAGGAAAAAAAATCCTGGAAATGCACCAGCAGCATGGATCTACATCGCTCTTTCACACACTCATGCACAATTGACTGTATGGCTCATTGTGGCAAAAACCACACACACACACACACACACACACACACACACACACACACACACACACACACACACACACACATATGGAGTGAAGGTCAAGTGGAAACAGGCAGAAGGTTTTTCAATCAGCATGCTACTAAATACAATTGCAGATGTTAAAAAGCTAAACAGAAAAACACACTGTCAGTGCTCACGTTGTGCTTACCAAAGTACTCAGCGTTTGGCTGGGTGTCCATCTCCTTTTCCAAGCGTTCGGTTAGAGCTTCTAATTTTATTTCAGCCACAGATGGCCCCTGATCTGTCTGTACATGAAGGCTCGGGCATGGCAGTTTGAGCGCATGGAAAGACTCCTCATGAGGGGACTCAATAGGGAGCACTGGTTTGGGAGAAGGAATTGCTGGATTATTGGGTGCAGTGCTCTTGGTCTGGGGTGCCTCTTGGGACACCTGGGTAGGGGTGCCAATGTTATGATCTGCTCCATTTTGAGTGGCAGACAATTGGGCAGAGATGGGTTGGGAGTGCAGACCAGGGCTAACCTGAAATGCGTCCCTGTATGTCCCTGTGGGCGACTGGGAAGGAGACTTTGCTGAGATTTGAAGAAAGCCCACAGGGGAATGATTCTGACCTGCTCCGGGTGAGCTACAAGAGGAGGAACTGTTTGAAAAGGGAGATGGTGTCTGGGAGGGGTACCCGCTTCTTGATGCCCATGTGCCAGGCGGGCTGACAGAGGGTGCTGCCCGGGCTGGCACGGGTACTGAGTTAACAGCATTCCCAGGACTGTCATAAACCCTGCTGCTGGGTCCATCATTGTGCTGTATGATGGTCGAATGATGTTTTTGTCCTTCATAAGATGCATATGGAGTCACACTGGCAGTGCCAACCATTGGTCCAGACATGATGGGAGGTTTAGCTGCCGCTTCACCGCCCTGTCTGTAAGTATTGATGGGTGGTCTGTCTTTGGTGTACAATGTGTTATCCGACACTTTAGAAAGACTCCCGTTGATCCTTGCTGCCAAACTGGTTTTTGCCATCTCCTCCTGTTGCTTCTGGATGTGTATTTTGGTCATTTTTGAGGCAAAAACTTTCCTGGTTTCTTCAAAATCAGGGTTGTTTCCCGCGTCCCTCTTCACGCGAAATAAACCGTCCTTCGACGCTTCGTACATGTTCAAGTCCTCAATGAACTTACTCGCCTCTAGTCCCAAATCGTCGTATTTATCCATGTTTGTGACTGAAAACTCGAACTAAAACTAAACAAAGTAAGTCTTTCAGTGGCTTCTGTCAGGGTCTCCAGCGGTGAATAAAGTCAAACCATTGAAAACTGACGGGGAACAGCTGTTCAAACTCCTTCACCTGTGGAGAACCACAAATAAGACTCAAAACTGCACAATAAAAGTGAAGAGTCCGTAAACATCACATGAAGCAGATTAAATCCAGTCAAGCAGCAGACCAGCAGTAATGATATTAAGTAATAAACGGCCAAATGAGAAGGTAAACTATATCAACGAAGAGGTCGTCGGCATTCTGAATATCATCCAGCAAAACAAAATAGACGGACACGCGCACAACTTTCAACCGCTCTTTAAACTTTCGTCGGCAGCTCTTGTGTAAAACACATTAAAACTCGATTAAAAGTCCACAGTCTAACAAAGTTTCTCTACATTGGAGGTTTAAAGTGAGCTCTTCTCCTCGCTGAGAAAGACTGAGCTTCTCCCGCCGAGTCCCGGAGTGAATGAAGAGCGCGAGTCATGGGCAAATGCGCGCGACCAGCTGTGCAGTTCGCGCGCGGGCGCGCGCTCAGGAGAAATAAGCGTCCGCGGCCAGCGATTCTCACAGATCCCTATTATAAATAATCAAGATCAGTCTCTTTAAAGTTTCAGAGCGGTTTAGAAAGCTTGTACTTGAAAGAAACGTGTAAATACTCTCTTCTGTCGTGTGGTTTTGTTGCAGTTTCACATGATTAAAGTACATTGACGTGAACTGTCTCACCACAAACACGTGGAAATAATCCAGCTATAGAGTGGAGTTTAGTGAAGTAATTTGAGATGGTTCTTAAACAACCAACCTCTGTTGAAGGAATGAGCCTTATATTTACTTATGTAAGACTTAATAGTTCAATATTGTTTTCTTGTTTAATTAAAACGAAAAGATTTGTCTTTATTATTAGGCCTATTTACCAGCGTTGCTCTCCTGTCATTCCCAAAGAGTATGGCTTGATGTTCCCAATCCCAGACCAAAATAATGTAACAAATTTAAATATTTGAAAATCATATTTTCTTTTTCTTTTTTTTTTAAATAGATTTTAAGGGTGTCTTTAGTATCTGGATCAAAAAAGAAAATTATAGCAGCTTTGTTGGACTGTGATTAAGATTTCATGTCTTAAAACAAACAGCTGAATTATAATTGCTTTATGGCAACCAAAGAGCTTAGAATGATGAAGGTGATTCTATGCTCTTTGTTGCAACTATAGCAAGAAAAAAAAACTAGCTTTTATGGTCACATTATATGACGCCGTGTCCTGTTTTTGGTTCATTTATCATAGAGGTCTTTGATCACAAGAGTTCAGTTGGAAGTTCAAATTAGCTCTCAAACTAATTATTATGAACCAAAAAAATCTATTAATCCAACATAGTTACTCAGAAGCAATATGCAACATGATAATCAAATGCAAAGTATTCAATTACACTTAGTGTATACATTGAATGCTAACAGGATGGCCAAATCACAACCAACATACTGATTTGAAGACATTATGTTCCAGTATACAAAGCTCTAAATCCTGAAGATGTGAAGAGTAAAGTGAAGTGATTGATAACACAACTCATGTGATCAGCTCTACGAGCCAAACATTCCTACAGGGCAACATTATCTTCAGTGTAAGAGGGACAGAAATGCTTTCCCCTAAAAGCACATCCAAACAACATACATGCACAGTTCAGTCCTTTCAGCCACGTAGGCCACACATAAAACATATGGATATAGTGGCAGAGCTAGAATAAATGGCAGCAAATGGAAAATCAATTCACAAAACGATGTATCAAACTTCTGAAATGACATTTAGACAGCTGTGTGCCAGCATAAGTTAGGCTTATATAATTGCTAAATGAGCTGAAACAACACAATTCTTGAGTTTTTTGGGGACAATTTAATTGATTTGTCTTGGTAGAAGATGAAGAAATTGTGTGGAACCCGGCATTTTTTTACAATGAGTACAAATTTGGGTGCAAACACTTTGAAATTTCATTAAAATTCATATTAGTATAAGTTAAATGTACCTTTCTCTGGAATATATATACTGTATAACTACTTAAGAAAAAAGTAGAAATGTGTACACAAAAAAGGGGTAGTTGAACGGATAAAATTAAATGAAAAAGTACTTACTATTTACTTATCCTCAAGTGCCTTTATCTGTTTCTTTATTCCGTTAACCACAAAATATCTTCCTCTATATTGGAAATATGTTGTTTCTCTCTCTCCAAACAGTTTTAAAACAAGTGAAGGCTGAGCAAATGATAAGAGTTTTCAGTTTTGGATGACTATCACTTAAAAAAAAAGTTGATGGTTGAGCATGATTTGAGCAAATTCTCAAGAAAATCTAACTGTATGAACAAATACATTCACTATTTACTTAAAGATGCATTAAAGAGCGTCAAAAAGCACACTTACAGCCAATCAGCAGTAAGGGGCGTGTACTTACAGCCAATCAGCAGTAAGGGGCGTGTCTAGTGACATGTGGAGATATAAAAAGGGGGGTGGGGTCCTGCTGAGCTATTGACGTGTTTGTTTAGGTGCTTTCAAATAACATAACTGTAAATGCTTACCTTTAATAACCTAGAAAAAACAGAGAATGTGAAATACACTTTTCAAAATAAAAGTTCCGTTCTGGTGTCAAACAATGATGAACCTTTAAAGAGTGTAATTTTAAGGCTTGGTTGTGTTTATAAGATGCAAAGTAATGTGTGCTCATGCTTCATTTGTAGAAAACACACGCTATCCATCCATACATCTGTCTTTGATTATATACAGCTACTCGGCTAACATGAAAGCCACTGTCATATTTCCTAGTTCCTCTAAAAGCCCCGCCCTCAAGAGGCTCTGATTGGTCAGCTAACATACTGTGCTGTGATTTGTGGATCAGCTCCACGTCACCAGGAAAAGTGTCACACCACTGCAAGCACACGCTTTAGCGCTGTGTAAACACTTGTCAGTCAGAGCAGCTGTTAGCCGTATCAGTTTAAGCCTGAATCAGACAGAAAATGAAGAGGACACAGCTGAACCTCACGCCTGCTCTCTAAAATAACTTCTGACAAGTGAATTTCACATATAATCGGGTTATAAGCATGTTTAAGTAATAGGAAATGTCCGCATATCTTTTGCGAGTTCATTATCAGAGATCTGTAACGCATGGAAAGCGTCCGCAGAGAGAGACACTGCACCGCTGCTGAAGATTGTGGCTGTTTACAGCAGTTTGACGGATTGTAGCTAAATTGTTAGCAGTGCAAAACAGCATCTTCCATTGTTTACATCCTTGTTTACATCCCTGCTACAACATACTGTTAACGCTAGACACTGTGCATGTAATAAATCAATTTTATCAAATAAAAGAGAGATTATGGAAGCTGTCCTTTGTTAAATGCTAGCTATACATTTTTTATAATTCTCTGGAACATGAATATTTCCCAGAGATGGGTTGCAGCTGGAAGGGCATCCGCTGAGTAAAAACGTGCTGGATAAGTTGGCGTTTCATTCCGCTGTGGCGACCCAGGATTAATAAAGGGACTAAGCCGAGAAGAAAATGAATGAATGGAACACAATTAAATTAAACTGTGAGCACCTCTCCCTTCGTGTCGTGTTCTTTGGAAGCCCAAATACAGAAACAGAAGAAGCTCTGTGGAAATAGAAGCATTTGGACGCCATTTTAGCTTTATCTACAATAACATTACAGCGCCTCTGGTCACGCCCCTTTGCTGCGCAGGGTGTGTGCGCATGGTGAATGCGAGTAAC